>NW_026871429.1:0-166999 GCF_028564815.1 Eubalaena glacialis
TAGGGTACGGCTTAGGATACGGGTGAGGGTACGGCGTGGGTATGGGTTAGGGTTAGGGCTAGGGTTAGGGTTAGGGTTAGGGTACGGCTTAGGATACGCGTTAGCGTACGTGTGAGGGTACGGCGTAGGGTATGGGTTAGGGTTAGGGCTAGGGTTAGGGTTAGGGTTAGGGTATGGCTTAGGGTACGGGTTAGGGTACGAGTGAGGGTAGGGCGTAAGGTATAGTTTAGGGTTAGGGTTAGATTTAGGTACGGCTTAGGGTACGGTTTAGGGTAAGTGTGAGGGTACGTTTGTAGGGTATGGGTTCGGGTTAGGGTTAGGGTTAGGGTACGGCTTAGGGTACGGTTTAGGGTACGGGTGAGGGTAGGGCATAGGGTAGGGGTTAGGGTTAAGGTTAGGGTTAGGGTATGGCTTAGGATACGGGTTAGGGTACGGGTGAGGGTACGGCATAGCGTATGGGTTAGGGTTAGGGTTAGGGTTAGGGTTAGGGTTAGGGTACGGCTTAGGTTACGGGTGAGGGTACGGGTGAGGGTACCGCGTAGGGTATGGGTTAGGGTTAGGTTATGGCTTAGGATAAGGGTTAGGGTACGGGTTAGGGTACGGGTTAGGGTACGGGTGAGGGTACGGCGTAGGGTATAGGTTAGGGTTAGGGTTAGGGTTAGTTTTAGGGTTAGGGATTGGTTTAGGGTACGGGTTAGGATTAGCATACGTGTTAGGGTTAGGGTTTGGGTTAGGGTTAGGGTACGCGTTAGGGTTAGGGTATGGTTTCTGGTTAAGGTACACGTTAGGATTAGGGTATTTATTAAACCTATCCCACTCTCTAGATACCACTTAGCACGTAAATGAATATTATTTGGGGTCCAGCCATGGAGAAGATTTTAGTCACTAGGATAAGATAAAGAATAAACACATTATAAAAAAATCACATTAGGATTTCCTTTTTATCCTGTTCCTTAAAACACTAGTGCTTAGGAAATCTAATGGAGGCAAAAGCAGTCAAGGGTAGTTTAGGGTTAGGGTTAGGGTTAGGGTTAGGTTTAGTGTTAGGGTTAGGGTACGGCTTAGGGTACGAGTTAGTGTACGTGTGAGGGTACGGCGTAGGGTATGGGTTAAGGTTAGGGCTAGGGTTAGGGTTAGGGTACGGCTTAGGGTACGAGTTAGTGTACGAGTGAGGGTAGGGCGTAAGGTATAGTTTAGGGTTAGGGTTAGGGTTAAGGTACGGCTTAGGGTACGGCTTATGGTACGGGTGAGGGTATGGGTGGGGGTACTGCGTAGGGTATTGGTTAGGGTTAGGGTACGTCTTAGGATACGGGTTAGGGTACGGGTTAGGGTACGGCTTAGGGTACGAGATAGGATACGTGTGCGGTTACGGCATAGGGTATCGGATAGATTTAGGGTTAGGGTTAGTGTACGGCTAAGGGTTAGGGTTAGGGTTAGGGTTAGGGTTAGGGTACGTCTTAGGGTACGGGTTAGGGTACGAGTGAGGGTAGGGCGTAAGTTATAGTTTAAGGTTAGGGTTAGGGTTAGGGTACGGCTTAGGGTACAGTTTAGGATAAGTGTGAGGGTACGTTGTAGGGTATGGGTTAGGGTTAGGGTTAGCGTTATGGTTAGGGTTAGGGTACGGCTTAGGGTACGGGTTATGGTACGGGTGAGGGTACGGCGTAGGGGTAGGTTTAGGGTTAGGGTTAGGATTTGTTTTAGGGTTAGGGATTGTTTTAGGGTACGGGTTAGGATGAGCCTACGTGTTAGGGTTAGGGTTTGGGTTAGGGTTAGGGTACGCGTTAGGGTTAGGGTATTGGTTAGGGTTAGGGTACACGTTAGGATTAGGGTATTTATTAAACCTATCCCACTCTCTAGATACCACTTAGCAGGTAAAGGAATATTATTTGGGGTCCAGCCATGGAGAAGATTTTTGTCACTAGAATAAGATAAAGAATATACACATTATAAAAAAATCACATTAGGAATTTCTTTTTAACCTGTTCCTTAAAACACTAGTGCTTACGAAATCTAATGGAGGCAAAAGCAGTCAAGGGTAGTTTAGGGTTAGGGTTAGGGTTAGGGTTAGTGTTATGGTTAGTGTACGTCTTAGGGTATAGGATAGGGTACGGGTGAGGGTACGGCGTAGGGTAGGGATTAGGGTTAGGGATAGGGTTAGGGTTAGGGTTAGGGTACGGCTTAGGGTACGGGTGAGGGTATGGGTGAGTGTACTGCGTAGGGTATTGGTTAGGGTTAGGGTACGGCTTAGGATACGGGTTAGGGTACGGGTTAGGGTACGGCGTAAGGTATGGGTTAGGGTTAGGGTTAGGGTTAGGGTACTGTTTAGGGTACGGGTTAGGGTACGTGTGAGGGTACGGCGTAGGGTATAGGTTAGGGTTAGGGTTAGGGTTAGGGTTAGGGTACGGCTTAGGGTACGGGTTAGTATACGTGTGCGGTTACGGCGTAGGGTATGGGTTAGGTTTAGGGTTAGGGTTAGGGTACGGCTTAGGGTACGCGTTAGTGTACGTGTGAGTGTACGGCGTAGGGTATGGGTTAAGGTTAAGGCTAGGATTAGGGTTAGGGTACGGCTTAGGGTACGGGTTAGGGTACGAGTGAGGGTAGGGCGTAAGGTATAGTTTAGGGTTAGGTTTAGGGTTAGGGTGCGGCTTAGGGTACGGTTTAGGGTAAGTGTGACGGTACGTTGTAGGGTATGGGTTAGGGTTAGGGTTAGGGTACGGCTAAGGGTACGGGTTACGGTACGGGTGAGGGTACGGCGTAGCGTATGGGTTAGGGTTAGGGTTATGGTTAGGGCACGGCTTAGGGTACGGGTTAGGGTACGGGTTACGGTACGGCGTAGGCTATGATTTAGGGTTAGGTTTAGGGTTAGGGTTAGGGTACGGCTTAGGGTAAGGGTTAGGGTATGGGTGAGGGTACTGCGTAGGGTATTGGTTAGGGTTAGTGTACGGCTTAGGATACAAGTTAGGGTACGGCGTAGGGTATGGGATAGGGTACGGGTGATGGTACGGCTTAGGGTAGGGGTTAGGGTTAGGGTTAGGGTTAGGGTTAGGGTACGGCTTAGGGTACGGGTGAGGGTACGGGTGAGGGTACTGCGTTAGGTATTTGTTAGAGTTAGGGTACGGCTTAGGATACGGGTTAGGGTACGGGTTAGGGTACGGCGTAGGGTATGGGTTAGGGTTACAGTTAGGGTTAGGGTTAGGGTTAGGGTACAGCTTAGGGTACGGGTTAGGTTACGGGTGAGGGTACGGCATAGGGTAGGGGTTAGGGTTATGTTTAGGGTTAGGGTACGGCTTACGGTACGGTGAGGGTACGGGTGAGGGTACTGCGTAGGTATTGGTTAGGGTTAGTGTACGGCTTAGGATACAAGTTACGGTACGGCGTAGGGTATGGGTTAGGGTTAGGGTTAGGGTATGGCTTAAGGTACGGATTAGGGTACGGGTGAGGGTACGGCGTAGGGTATAGGTTAGGGTTAGGGTTAGTGTTAGGGTTCGGCTTAGGATACGGGTTAGAATACGGGTGAGGGTATGGCGTAGCATATGGGTTAGGGTTAGGGTTAGGGTTAGGGTACGGCTTTGGGTACGGGTTAGGATACGTGTGCGGTTACGGCGTAGGGTATCGGTTAGGGTTAGGGTTAGGGTTAGGGTACGGCTTAGGGTACGCATTAGGGTACGTGTGAGGGTACGACGTAGGGTATGGGTTAGGGTTAGGGCTAGGGTTAGGGTTAGTGTTAGGGTACGTCTTAGGGTACGGGTTAGGCTACGAGTGAGGGTAGGGCGTAGGTATAATTAAGGTTAGGGTTAGGGTTACGGTACGGCTTAGGGTACGGTTTAGGGTAAGTGTGAGGCTACTTTGTAGGGTATGGGTTAGGTTTAGGTTAGGGTTAGGGTTAGGGTTAGGGTACGGCTTAGGGTATTTGTTATGGTACGGGTGAGGGTACGGCGTGGTGTAAGTGTTAGGGTTAGGGTTAGGGTTAGGATTTGTTTAGGGTTAGGGATTGGTTTAGGGTACGGGTTAGTATGAGCGTACGTGTTAGGGTTAGGTTTTGGGTTAGGGTTAGGGTACGCATTAGGGTTAGGTTATGGGTTAGGGTTATGGTACACGTTAGGATTATGGTATTTATTAAACCTATCCACTCTCTAGATACCACTTAGCACGTAAAGGAACATTATTTGGGGTCCAGCCATGGAGAAGATTTTTGTCATTAGGATAAGATAAAGAATAAACACATTATAAAAAAATCACATTAGGATTTTCTTTTTAACCTGTTCTTTAAAACACTAGTGCTTAAGAAATCTAATGGAGCAAAAGCAGTCAAGGGTAGTTTAGGGTTAGGGTTAGGGTTAGGGTTAGTGTTAGGGTTAGGGTACGGTTTAGGGTACGGGTGAGGGTACGGGTGAGGGTACTGCGTAGGGTATTCGTTAGCATTAGGGTTAGGGTTAGGGTACGGTTTAGGGTACGGGTTAGGGTACGTGTGACGGTACGGCATAGGGTATAGGTTAGGGTTAGGGTTAGGGTTAGGGTTAGGGTTAGGGTACGCATTAGGGTTAGGGTATGGGTTAGGGTTAGGGTACACGTTAGGATTATGGTATTTATTAAACCTATCCCACAATCTAGATACCACTTAGCACGTAAAGGAATATTATTTGGGGTCCAGCCATGGAGAAGAGTTTTGTCACTAGGATAAGATAAAGAATAAACACATTATAAAAAATCACATTAGGATTTTTTTTTAACCTGTTCCTTAAAACACTAGTGCTTAGGAAATCTACTGGAGGCAAAAGCAGTCAAAGGTAGGTTAGGGTTAGGGTTAGGGTTAGGGTTAGTGTTAGGGTTAGGGTACGGCTTAGGGAATACAATAGGATACGGGTGAGGGTACGGCGTAGGGTATTGGTTAGGGTTAGGGTACGGCTTAGGATACGGATTAGGGTACGGGTTAGGGTACCGCGTAGGGTATGGGTTAGGGTTAGGCTTAGGGTTAGGGTTAGGGTACGGCTTAGGGTATGGGTTAGGGTACGGGTGAGGGTACGGCGTAGGGTATAGGTTAGTGTTAGGGTTAGGGTTAGGGTACGGCTTAGGATACGGGTGAGGGTACGGGTGAGGGTACGGCATAGGGTAGGGGTTAGGGTTAAGGTTAGGGTTAGGGTACGGCTTAGGATACGGGTTAGGGTACGGGTGAGGGTACGGCATAGCGTATGGGTTAGGGTTAGGGTTAGGGTACGGCTTAGGGTACGGGTGAGGGTACTGGTGAGGGTACCGCGTAGGGTATGGGTTAGGGTTAGGTTATGGCTTAGGATAAGGGTTAGGGTACGGGTTAGGGTACGGGTTAGGGTACGTGTGAGGGTACGGCGTAGGGTATGGGTTAGGGTTAGGGCTAGGGTTAGGGTTAGGGTTAGGGTATGGCTTAGGGTACGCGTTAGGGTACGTGTGATGGTACGGCGTAGGGTATGGGTTAGGGGTAGGGCTAGGGTTAGGGTTAGGGTTAGGGTATGGCTTAGGTTACGGTTTAGGGTAAGTGTGAGGGTACGTTGTAGGGTATGGGTTAGGGGTAGGGCTAGGGTTAGGGTTAAGGTTAGGGTACGGCTTAGGGTACGGTTTAGGGTAAGTGTGAGGGCACGTTGTAGGGTATGGGTTAGGGTTAGGGTTAGGGTTAGGGTTAGGGTACGGCTTAGGGTACGGGTGAGGGTATGGGTGAGGGTACTTTGTAGGGTATTGGTTAGGGTTAGGGTTAGGATTAGGGTTAGGGTTAGGGTTAGGGTACGGCTTAGGGTACCGTTTAGGGTACGGGTGAGGGTACTGCGTAGGGTATTGGTTAGGGTTAGGGTACGGCTTAGGATACATGTTAGGGTACGGCGTAGGGTATGGGTTAGGGTACGGGTGAGGGTACGGGTGAGGGGACTTCGTAGGGTATTGGTTAGTGTTAGTGTATGGCTTAGGATACGGGTTAGGGTATGGGTTAGGGTACGGCGTAGGGTATGGGTTAGGGTTACGGTTAGGGTTAGGGTTAGGGTACAGCTTAGGGTACGGGTTAGGGTACGGGTGAGGGTACGGCATAGGGTAGGGGTTAGGGTTAATGTTAGGGTTAGGGTACGGCTTAGGATACGGGTTAGGGTACGGGTGAGGGTACGGAATAGCGTATGGGTTAGGGTTAGGGTTAGGGTTAGGGTTAGGGTTAGGGTACGGCTTAGGGTACGGGTGAGGGTACGGGTGAGGGTAGGGCGTAAGGTATAGTTTAGGGTTAGGGTTAGGGTACGGGTTAGGGTACGGGTGAGGGTATGTGTGAGGGTACTGCGTAGGGTAGGTGTTAGGCTTAGGGTTAGGGTTAGGGTACGGCTTAGTGTACGGGTTAGGGTACGGGTGAGGTTACTGCGTAGGATATTGGTTAGGGTTAGGGTACGGCTTAGGATACAGGTTAGGGTATGGCGTAGGGTATGTGTTAGGGCTGGGCTAGGGTTAGGGTTAGGGTTAGGGTACGGCTTAGGGTACGCGTTAGGGTACGTGTGAGGGTACGGCGTAGGGTATGGGTTAGGGGTAGGGCTATGGTTAGGGTTAGGGTTAGTGTATGGCTTAGGGTACGGGTTAGGGTACGAGTGAGGGTAGGGCGTAAGGTATAGTTTAGGGTTAGGGTTAGGGTACGGCTTAGGGTACGGGTGAGGGTATGTGTGAGGGTACTGCGTAGGGTATTGGTTAGAGTTAGGTTACAGCTTAGGATAAGGGTTAGGGTACGGGTTAGGGTACGGAATAGTGTATGTGTTAGGGTTAGGGTTAGGTTTAGGGTATGGCTTAGGGTACGGTTTAGGGTAAGTGTGAGGGTACGTTGTAGGGTATGGGTTAGGGTTAGGGTTAGGGTTAGGGTTAGGGTACGGCTTAGGGTACGGTAAGGGTACGGGTGAGGGTACGGCATAGCGTATGGGTTAGGGTTAGGGTTAGGGTTAGGGTACGTTTTAGGGTACGGGTTGGGATACGTGTGCGGTTACGGCGTAGGGTATGGGTTAGGGTTAGGGTACGGCTTAGGGTACGCGTTAGGGTACATGTGAGAGTACCGCGTAGGTTATGGGATAGGGTTAGGGTTAGGGTTACGGTACGGCTTAGGGTACGGGTTAGGGTACGGGTGAGGGTACGGCGTAGGGTATGGGTTGGCGTTAGGGTTAGGGTTAGGGATTGGTTTAGGGTACGGGTAAGGATTAGCGTACGTGTTAGGGTTACGGTTTGGGTTAGGGTTAGGGTACGTGTTAGGGTTAGGGTATGGGTTAGGGTTAGGGTACACGTTAGGATTAGGGTATTTATTAAACCTATCCCACTCTCTAGATACCACTTAGCACGTAAAGGAATATTATTTGGGGTCCAGCCATGGAGAAGATTTTAGTCACTAGGATAAGATAAAGAATAAACACATTATAAAAAAATCACATTAGGATTTTCTTTTTATCCTGTTCCTTAAAACACTAGTGCTTGGGAAATCTAATGGAGGCAAAAGCAGTCAAGGGTAGTTTAGGATTGGGGTTAGGGTTAGGGTTAGTGTTAGGGTTAGGGTACGGCTTAGGGTATGGGATAGGGTACGGGTGAGGGTACGGCGTACGGTAGGGGTTAGGGTTAGGGTTAGGGTTAGGGTTAGGGTACGGCTTAGGGTACGATTGAGGGTACGGGTGAGGGTACTGCGTAGGGTACTGGTTAGGGTTAGGGTACGGCTTAGGATACGGATTAGGGTACGGGTTAGGGTACCGCGTAGGGTATGGGTTAGGGTTAGGGTTAGGGTACGGCTTAGGGCACGGGTTAGGGTATGGGTGAGGGTACGGCGTAGGTTATAGGTTAGGGTTAAGGTTAGGGTTAGGGTACGGCTTAGGATCCGGGTTAGGGTACGGGTGAGGGTATGGCATAGCGTATGGGTTAGGGTTAGGGTTAGGGTTAGGGTACGGCTTAGGGTACGCGTTAGGGTACGTGTGAGGGTACGGCGTAGGGTATGGGTTAGGGTTAGGGCTAGGGTTAGGGTTAGGGTTAGGGTACGGCTTAGGGTACGCGTTAGGGTACGTGTGAGGGTATGGCGTAGGGTATGGGTTAGGGGTAGGGCTAGGGTTAGGTTTAGGGTACGGCTTAGGATACGGGTTAGGGTCTGGGTGAGGGTACGGCGTAGCGGATGGGTTAGGGTTAGGGTTAGGGTTAGGGTACGGCTTAGGGTACGGGTTGGGATACGTGTGCGGTTACGGCGTAGGGTAAGGGTTAGGGTTAGGGTACGGCTTAGGGTACGTGTTAGGGTACGTGTGAGAGTACCGCGTAGGTTATGGGATAGGGTTAGGGCTAGGGTTAGGGTTAGGGTTAGGGTACGGCTTAGGGTACGGTTGAGGGTATGGGTGAGGGTACTGCGTAGGGTATTGGTTAGGGTTAGGGTACGGCTTAGGATACGGGTTAGGGTACGGGTTAGGGTACCGCGTAGGGTATGGGTTTGGGTTAGGGTTCGGGTTAGGGTTAGGGTTAGGGTTAGAGTACGGCTTAGGGTACGCGTTAGGGTACGTGTGAGGGTACGGCGTAGGGTATGGGTTAGGGGTAGGGCTAGGTTTAGGGTTAGTGTTAGGGTATGTCTTAGCATACGGTTTAGGGTATGAGTGAGGGTAGGGCTTAAGGTATAGTTTAGGGATAGGGTTAGATTTAGGGTACGGCTTAGGGTACGGTTTAGGGTAAGTGTGAGGGTACGTTGTAGGGTATGGGTTCGGATTAGGGTTAGGGTTAGGGTACGGCTTAGGGTACGGTTTAGGGAACGGGTGAGGGTACTGCCTACAGCATTGGTTAGGGTTAGGTTACGGCTTAGGATACAGGTTAGGGTACGGCGTAGGGTATGGGTTAGGGTTAGGGCTAGGGTTAGGGTTAGGGTTAGGGTACGGCTTAGGGTACGCGTTAGGGTACGTGTGAGGGTACGGCGTAGGGTATGGGTTAGAGGTAGGGCTAGGTTTAGGGTTAGGGTTAGGTTATGGCTTACGGTACAGGTTAGGGTACGGGTTAGGGTACGGGTTAGGGTACTGGTTAGGGTACGGCGTAGGGTATGGGTTAGGGTTAGGGTTAGGGTTAGGGTTAGGGTACAGCTTAGGGTACGGGTTAGGGTACGGGTGAGGGTAAGGCGTAGGGTATAGGTTAGGGTTAGGTTTAGGGTTAGGGTACGGCTTAGGATACGGGTTAGGGTCCGGGTGAGGGTACGGCGTAGCGTATGGGTTAGGGTTAGGGTTAGGGTTAGGGTTAGGGTTGGGGTACGGCTTAGATTACGGGTGAGGATACGGGTCAGGGTACTGCATAGGGTATTGGTTATGGATGGGTACGGCTTAGGATACGGGTTAGGGTACGGGTTAGGGTACGGCGTAGGGTATGGGTTAGGGTTAGGGTTAGGGTTAGGGTTAGGGTACGGCTTAGGGTACGGGTGAGGGTATGGGTGAGGGTACTGCGTAGGGTATTGGTTAGGGTTAGGGTACGGCTTAGGATAAGGGTTAGGGTACGGGTTAGGTTACGGCATAGTGTATGGGTTAGGGTAAGGGTACGGCTTAGGATACGGGTTAGGGTACGGGTGAGGGTACGGCATAGCGTATGGGTTAGGGTTAGGGTTAGGGTTAGGGTACGACTTAGGGTACGCGTTAGGGTACGTGTGAGGGTACGGCGTAGGGTATAGGTTAGGGTTATGATTAGGGTTAAGGTACGGCTTAGGATACGGGTTAGGGTACGGGTGAGGGTACGGCATAGCGTATGGGTTAGGGTTAGGGTTAGGGTTAGGGTACGGCTTAGGATACGGGTTAGGGTACGGGTGAGGGTACGGCATAGCGTATGGGATAGGGTTAGGGTTAGGGTTAGGGTATGGCTTAGGGTACGCGTTAGGGTACGTGTGAGGGTACGGCGTGGGTATGGGTTAGGGTTAGGTCTAGGGTTAGGGTTGGGTTTAGGGTACGGCTTAGGATACATGTTAGGGAACGGCGTAGGGTATGGGTTAGGGTACGGGTGAGGGTACGGGTGAGGGGACTGCGTAGGGTATGGGTTAGGGTTAGGGTTAGGGTTAGGGTTAGGGTACAGCTTAGGGTACGGGTTAGGGTACGGGTGAGGGTAAGGCGTAGGGTATAGGTTAGGGTTAGGTTTAGGGTTAGGGTACGGCTTAGGATACGGGTTAGGGTCCGGGTGAGGGTACGGCGTAGCGTATGGGTTAGGGTTAGGGTTAGGGTTAGGGTTAGGGTTGGGGTACGGCTTAGATTACGGGTGAGGATACGGGTCAGGGTACTGCATAGGGTATTGGTTATGGATGGGTACGGCTTAGGATACGGGTTAGGGTACGGGTTAGGGTACGGCGTAGGGCATGGGTTAGGGTTAGGGTTAGGGTTAGGGTTAGGGTACGGCTTAGGGTACGGGTGAGGGTATGGGTGAGGGTACTGCGTAGGGTATTGGTTAGGGTTAGGGTACGGCTTAGGATAAGGGTTAGGGTACGGGTTAGGTTACGGCATAGTGTATGGGTTAGGGTAAGGGTACGGCTTAGGATACGGGTTAGGGTACGGGTGAGGGTACGGCATAGCGTATGGGTTAGGGTTAGGGTTAGGGTTAGGGTACGACTTAGGGTACGCGTTAGGGTACGAGTGAGGGTACGGCGTAGGGTATAGGTTAGGGTTATGATTAGGGTTAAGGTACGGCTTAGGATACGGGTTAGGGTACGGGTGAGGGTACGGCATAGCGTATGGGTTAGGGTTAGGGTTAGGGTTAGGGTACGGCTTAGGATACGGGTTAGGGTACGGGTGAGGGTACGGCATAGCGTATGGGATAGGGTTAGGGTTAGGGTTAGGGTATGGCTTAGGGTACGCGTTAGGGTACGTGTGAGGGTACGGCGTGGGTATGGGTTAGGGTTAGGTCTAGGGTTAGGGTTGGGTTTAGGGTACGGCTTAGGATACATGTTAGGGAACGGCGTAGGGTATGGGTTAGGGTACGGGTGAGGGTACGGGTGAGGGGACTGCGTAGGGTATTGGTTAGGGTTAGGGTACGGCTTAGGATACGGGTTAGGGTATGGGTTAGGGTACGGCGTAGGGTATGGGTTAGGGTCACGGTTAGGGTTAGGGTCAGGGTACAGCTTAGGGTATGGGCTAGGGTACGGGAGAGGGTACGGCATAGGGTAGGGGTTAGGGTTAAGGTTAGGGTTAGGGTATGGCTTAGGATACGGGTTAGGGTACGGGTGAGGGTACGGCATAGCGTATGGGTTAGGTTAGGGTTAGGGTTAGGATTAGGGTACGGCTTAGGATACGGGTGAGGGTACGGCGTGGGTATGGGTTAGGGTTAGGGCTAGGGTTAGGGTTAGGGTTAGGGTACGGCTTAGGATACGCGTTAGCGTACGTGTGATGGTACGGCGTAGGGTATGGGTTAGGGTTAGGGCTTGGGTTAGGGTTAGGGTTAGGGTATGGCTTAGGGTACGGGTTAGGGTACGAGTGAGGGTAGGGCGTAAGGTATAGTTTAGGGTTAGGGTTAGATTTAGGGTACGGCTTAGGGTACGGTTTAGGGTAAGTGTGAGGGTACGTTGTAGGGTATGGGTTCGGGTTAGGGTTAGGGTTAGGGTACGGCTTAGGGTACGGTTTAGGGTACGGGTGAGGGTAGGGCATAGGGTAGGGGTTAGGGTTAAGGTTAGGGTTAGGGTATGGCTTAGGATACGGGTTAGGGTACGGGTGAGGGTACGGCATAGCGTATGGGTTAGGGTTAGGGTTAGGGTTAGGGTTAGGGTTAGGGTACGGCTTAGGTTACGGGTGAGGGTACGGGTGAGGGTACCGCGTAGGGTATGGGTTAGGGTTAGGTTATGGCTTAGGATAAGGGTTAGGGTACGGGTTAGGGTACGGGTTAGGGTACGGGTGAGGGTACGGCGTAGGGTATAGGTTAGGGTTAGGGTTAGGGTTAGTTTTAGGGTTAGGGATTGGTTTAGGGTACGGGTTAGGATTAGCATACGTGTTAGGGTTAGGGTTTGGGTTAGGGTTAGGGTACGCGTTAGGGTTAGGGTATGGTTTCTGGTTAAGGTACACGTTAGGATTAGGGTATTTATTAAACCTATCCCACTCTCTAGATACCACTTAGCACGTAAATGAATATTATTTGGGGTCCAGCCATGGAGAAGATTTTAGTCACTAGGATAAGATAAAGAATAAACACATTATAAAAAAATCACATTAGGATTTCCTTTTTATCCTGTTCCTTAAAACACTAGTGCTTAGGAAATCTAATGGAGGCAAAAGCAGTCAAGGGTAGTTTAGGGTTAGGGTTAGGGTTAGGGTTAGGTTTAGTGTTAGGGTTAGGGTACGGCTTAGGGTACGAGTTAGTGTACGTGTGAGGGTACGGCGTAGGGTATGGGTTAAGGTTAGCGCTAGGGTTAGGGTTAGGGTACGGCTTAGGGTACGAGTTAGTGTATGAGTGAGGGTAGGGCGTAAGGTATAGTTTAGGGTTAGGGTTAGGTTTAAGGTACGGCTTAGGGTACGGCTTATGGTACGGGTGAGGGTATGGGTGGGGGTACTGCGTAGGGTATTGGTTAGGGTTAGGGTACGTCTTAGGATACGGGTTAGGGTACGGGTTAGGGTACGGCTTAGGGTACGGGTTAGGATACGTGTGCGGTTACGGCATAGGGTATCGGATAGATTTAGGGTTAGGGTTAGTGTACGGCTAAGGGTTAGGGTTAGGGTTAGGGTTAGGGTTAGGGTACGTCTTAGGGTACGGGTTAGGGTACGAGTGAGGGTAGGGCGTAAGTTATAGTTTAAGGTTAGGGTTAGGGTTAGGGTACGGCTTAGGGTACAGTTTAGGATAAGTGTGAGGGTACGTTGTAGGGTATGGGTTAGGGTTAGGGTTAGCGTTATGGTTAGGGTTAGGGTACGGCTTAGGGTACGGGTTATGTAACGGCGTAGGGGTAGGTTTAGGGTTAGGGTTAGGATTTGTTTTAGGGTTAGGGATTGTTTTAGGGTACGGGTTAGGATGAGCCTACGTGTTAGGGTTAGGGTTTGGGTTAGGGTTAGGGTTAGGGTTAGGGTACGCATTAGGGTTAGGGTATGGGTTAGGGTTAGGGTACACGTTAGGATTATGGTATTTATTAAACCTATCCCACAATCTAGATACCACTTAGCACGTAAAGGAATATTATTTGGGGTCCAGCCATGGAGAAGAGTTTTGTCACTAGGATAAGATAAAGAATAAACACATTATAAAAAATCACATTAGGATTTTTTTTTAACCTGTTCCTTAAAACACTAGTGCTTAGGAAATCTAATGGAGGCAAAAGCAGTCAAAGGTAGGTTAGGGTTAGGCTTAGGGTTAGGGTTAGTGTTAGGGTTAGGGTACGGCTTAGGGAATACAATAGGATACGGGTGAGGGTACGGCGTAGGGTATTGGTTAGGGTTAGGGTACGGCTTAGGATACGGATTAGGGTACGGGTTAGGGTACCGCGTAGGGTATGGGTTAGGGTTAGGCTTAGGGTTAGGGTTAGGGTACGGCTTAGGGTATGGGTTAGGGTACGGGTGAGGGTACGGCGTAGGGTATAGGTTAGTGTTAGGGTTAGGGTTAGGGTACGGCTTAGGATACGGGTGAGGGTACGGGTGAGGGTACGGCATAGGGTAGGGGTTAGGGTTAAGGTTAGGGTTAGGGTACGACTTAGGATACGGGTTAGGGTACGGGTGAGGGTACGGCATAGCGTATGGGTTAGGGTTAGGGTTAGGGTACGGCTTAGGGTACGGGTGAGGGTACTGGTGAGGGTACCGCGTAGGGTATGGGTTAGGGTTAGGTTATGGCTTAGGATAAGGGTTAGGGTACGGGTTAGGGTACGGGTTAGGGTACGTGTGAGGGTACGGCGTAGGGTACGGCGTAGGTTATGGGTTAGGGTTAGGGCTAGGGTTAGGGTTAGGGTTAGGGTACGGCTTAGGGTACGGGTGAGGGTATGTGTGAGGGTACTGCGTAGGGTATTGGTTACAGTTAGGTTACAGCTTAGGATAAGGGTTAGGGTACGGGTTAGGGTACGGAATAGTGTATGTGTTAGGGTTAGGGTTAGGTTTAGGGTATGGCTTAGGGTACGGTTTAGGGTAAGTGTGAGGGTACGTTGTAGGGTATGGGTTAGGGTTAGGGTTAGGGTTAGGGTTAGGGTACGGCTTAGGGTACGGTAAGGGTACGGGTGAGGGTACGGCATAGCGTATGGGTTAGGGTTAGGGTTAGGGTTAGGGTACGGCTTAGGGTACGGGTTGGGATACGTGTGCGGTTACGGCGTAGGGTATGGGTTAGGGTTAGGGTACGGCTTAGGGTACGCGTTAGGGTACATGTGAGAGTACCGCGTAGGTTATGGGATAGGGTTACGGTTAGGGTTACGGTACGGCTTAGGGTACGGGTTAGGGTACGGGTGAGGGTACGGCGTAGGGTATGGGTTAGCGTTAGGGTTAGGGTTAGGGATTGGTTTAGGGTACGGGTAAGGATTAGCGTACGTGTTAGGGTTACGGTTTGGGTTAGGGTTAGGGTACGCGTTAGGGTTAGGGTATGGGTTAGGGTTAGGGTACACGTTAGGATTAGGGTATTTATTAAACCTATCCCACTCTCTAGATACCACTTAGCACGTAAAGGAATATTATTTGGGGTCCAGCCATGGAGAAGATTTTAGTCACTAGGATAAGATAAAGAATAAACACATTATAAAAAAATCACATTAGGATTTTCTTTTTATCCTGTTCCTTAAAACACTAGTGCTTGGGAAATCTAATGGAGGCAAAAGCAGTCAAGGGTAGTTTAGGATTGGGGTTAGGGTTAGGGTTAGTGTTAGGGTTAGGGTACGGCTTAGGGTATGGGATAGGGTACGGGTGAGGGTACGGCGTACGGTAGGGGTTAGGGTTAGGGTTAGGGTTAGGGTACGGCTTAGGGTACGATTGAGGGTACGGGTGAGGGTACTGCGTAGGGTACTGGTTAGGGTTAGGGTACGGCTTAGGATACGGATTAGGGTACGGGTTAGGGTACCGCGTAGGGTATGGGTTAGGGTTAGGGTTAGGGTACGGCTTAGGGTACGGGTTAGGGTACGGGTGAGGGTACGGCGTAGCGTATGGGTTAGGGTTAGGGTTATGGTTAGGGCACGGCTTAGGGTACGGGTTAGGGTACGGGTTACGGTACGGCGTAGGCTATGATTTAGGGTTAGGTTTAGGGTTAGGGTTAGGGTACGGCTTAGGGTAAGGGTTAGGGTATGGGTGAGGGTACTGCGTAGGGTATTGGTTAGGGTTAGTGTACGGCTTAGGATACAAGTTAGGGTACGGCGTAGGGTATGGGATAGGGTACGGGTGATGGTACGGCTTAGGGTAGGGGTTAGGGTTAGGGTTAGGGTTAGGGTTAGGGTACGGCTTAGGGTACGGGTTAGGGTACGGGTTAGGGTACGGCGTAGGGTATGGGTTATGGTTACAGTTAGGGTTAGGGTTAGGGTTAGGGTACAGCTTAGGGTACGGGTTAGGTTACGGGTGAGGGTACGGCATAGGGTAGGGGTTAGGGTTAGGTTTAGGGTTAGGGTACGGCTTACGGTACGGGTGAGGGTACGGGTGAGGGTACTGCGTAGGGTATTGGTTAGGGTTAGTGTACGGCTTAGGATACAAGTTACGGTACGGCGTAGGGTATGGGTTAGGGTTAGGGTTAGGGTATGGCTTAAGGTACGGATTAGGGTACGGGTGAGGGTACGGCGTAGGGTATAGGTTAGGGTTAGGGTTAGTGTTAGGGTTCGGCTTAGGATACGGGTTAGAATACGGGTGAGGGTATGGCGTAGCATATGGTTTAGGGTTAGGGTTAGGGTTAGGGTACGGCTTTGGGTACGGGTTAGGATACGTGTGCGGTTACGGCGTAGGGTATCGGTTAGGGTTAGGGTTAGGGTTAGGGTACGGCTTAGGGTACGCGTTAGGGTACGTGTGAGGGTACGACGTAGGGTATGGGTTAGGGTTAGGGCTAGGGTTAGGGTTAGTGTTAGGGTACGTCTTAGGGTACGGGTTAGGCTACGAGTGAGGGTAGGGCATAAGGTATAATTTAAGGTTAGGGTTAGGGTTACGGTACGGCTTAGGGTACGGTTTAGGGTAAGTGTGAGGCTACTTTGTAGGGTATGGGTTAGGTTTAGGGTTAGGGTTAGGGTTAGGGTTAGGGTACGGCTTAGGGTATTTGTTATGGTACGGGTGAGGGTACGGCGTGGGGTAAGTGTTAGGGTTAGGGTTAGGGTTAGGATTTGTTTTAGGGTTAGGGATTGGTTTAGGGTACGGGTTAGTATGAGCGTACGTGTTAGGGTTAGGTTTTGGGTTAGGGTTAGGGTACGCATTAGGGTTAGGTTATGGGTTAGGGTTATGGTACACGTTAGGATTATGGTATTTATTAAACCTATCCCACTCTCTAGATACCACTTAGCACGTAAAGGAACATTATTTGGGGTCCAGCCATGGAGAAGATTTTTGTCATTAGGATAAGATAAAGAATAAACACATTATAAAAAAATCACATTAGGATTTTCTTTTTAACCTGTTCTTTAAAACACTAGTGCTTAGGAAATCTAATGGAGGCAAAAGCAGTCAAGGGTAGTTTAGGGTTAGGGTTAGGGTTAGGGTTAGTGTTAGGGTTAGGGTACGGTTTAGGGTACGGGTGAGGGTACGGGTGAGGGTACTGCGTAGGGTATTCGTTAGCATTAGGGTTAGGGTTAGGGTACGGTTTAGGGTACGGGTTAGGGTACGTGTGACGGTACGGCATAGGGTATAGGTTAGGGTTAGGGTTAGGGTTAGGGTTAGGGTTAGGGTACGCATTAGGGTTAGGGTATGGGTTAGGGTTAGGGTACACGTTAGGATTATGGTATTTATTAAACCTATCCCACAATCTAGATACCACTTAGCACGTAAAGGAATATTATTTGGGGTCCAGCCATGGAGAAGAGTTTTGTCACTAGGATAAGATAAAGAATAAACACATTATAAAAAATCACATTAGGATTTTTTTTTAACCTGTTCCTTAAAACACTAGTGCTTAGGAAATCTAATGGAGGCAAAAGCAGTCAAAGGTAGGTTAGGGTTAGGCTTAGGGTTAGGGTTAGTGTTAGGGTTAGGGTACGGCTTAGGGAATACAATAGGATACGGGTGAGGGTACGGCGTAGGGTATTGGTTAGGGTTAGGGTACGGCTTAGGATACGGATTAGGGTACGGGTTAGGGTACCGCGTAGGGTATGGGTTAGGGTTAGGCTTAGGGTTAGGGTTAGGGTACGGCTTAGGGTATGGGTTAGGGTACGGGTGAGGGTACGGCGTAGGGTATAGGTTAGTGTTAGGGTTAGGGTTAGGGTATGGCTTAGGATACGGGTGAGGGTACGGGTGAGGGTACGGCATAGGGTAGGGGTTAGGGTTAAGGTTAGGGTTAGGGTACGACTTAGGATACGGGTTAGGGTACGGGTGAGGGTACGGCATAGCGTATGGGTTAGGGTTAGGGTTAGGGTACGGCTTAGGGTACGGGTGAGGGTACTGGTGAGGGTACCGCGTAGGGTATGGGTTAGGGTTAGGTTATGGCTTAGGATAAGGGTTAGGGTACGGGTTAGGGTACGGGTTAGGGTACGTGTGAGGGTACGGCGTAGGGTATGGGTTAGGGTTAGGGCTAGGGTTAGGGTTAGGGTTAGGGTATGGCTTAGGGTACGCGTTAGGGTACGTGTGATGGTACGGCGTAGGGTATGGGTTAGGGGTAGGGCTAGGGTTAGGGTTAGGGTTAGGGTATGGCTTAGGTTACGGTTTAGGGTAAGTGTGAGGGTACGTTGTAGGGTATGGGTTAGGGGTAGGGCTAGGGTTAGGGTTAGGGTTAGGGTACGGCTTAGGGTACGGTTTAGGGTAAGTGTGAGGGCACGTTGTAGGGTATGGGTTAGGGTTAGGGTTAGGGTTAGGGTTAGGGTTAGGGTACGGCTTAGGGTACGGGTGAGGGTATGGGTGAGGGTACTTTGTAGGGTATTGGTTAGGGTTAGGGTTAGGGTTAGGGTTAGGGTTAGGGTTAGGGTACGGCTTAGGGTACAGTTTAGGGTACGGGTGAGGGTACTGCGTAGGGTATTGGTTAGGGTTATGGTACGGCTTAGGATACATGTTAGGGTACGGCGTAGGGTATGGGTTAGGGTACGGGTGAGGGTACGGGTGAGGGGACTTCGTAGGGTATTGGTTAGTGTTAGTGTATGGCTTAGGATACGGGTTAGGGTATGGGTTAGGGTACGGCGTAGGGTATGGGTTAGGGTTACGGTTAGGGTTAGGGTTAGGGTACAGCTTAGGGTACGGGTTAGGGTACAGGTGAGGGTACGGCATAGGGTAGGGGTTAGGGTTAATGTTAGGGTTAGGGTACGGCTTAGGATACGGGTTAGGGTACGGGTGAGGGTACGGCATAGCGTATGGGTTAGGGTTAGGGTTAGGGTTAGGGTTAGGGTTAGGGTACGGCTTAGGGTACGGGTGAGGGTACGGGTGAGGGTAGGGCGTAAGGTATAGTTTAGGGTTAGGGTTAGGGTACGGCTTAGGGTACGGGTGAGGGTATGTGTGAGGGTACTGCGTAGGGTAGGTGTTAGGCTTAGGGTTAGGGTTAGGGTACGGCTTAGTGTACGGGTTAGGGTACGGGTGAGGTTACTGCGTAGGATATTGGTTAGGGTTAGGGTACGGCTTAGGATACAGGTTAGGGTATGGCGTAGGGTATGTGTTAGGGCTGGGCTAGGGTTAGGGTTAGGGTTAGGGTACGGCTTAGGGTACGGTAAGGGTACGGGTGAGGGTACGGCATAGCGTATGGGTTAGGGTTAGGGTTAGGGTTAGGGTACGTTTTAGGGTACAGGTTGGGATACGTGTGCGGTTACGGCGTAGGGTATGGGTTAGGGTTAGGGTACGGCTTAGGGTACGCGTTAGGGTACATGTGAGAGTACCGCGTAGGTTATGGGATAGGGTTAGGGTTACGGTTACGGTACGGCTTAGGGTACGGATTAGGGTACGGGTGAGGGTACGGCGTAGGGTATGGGTTAGCGTTAGGGTTAGGGTTAGGGATTGGTTTAGGGTACGGGTAAGGATTAGCGTACGTGTTAGGGTTACGGTTTGGGTTAGGGTTAGGGTACGTGTTAGGGTTAGGGTATGGGTTAGGGTTAGGGTACACGTTAGGATTAGGGTATTTATTAAACCTATCCCACTCTCTAGATACCACTTAGCACGTAAAGGAATATTATTTGGGGTCCAGCCATGGAGAAGATTTTAGTCACTAGGATAAGATAAAGAATAAACACATTATAAAAAAATCACATTAGGATTTTCTTTTTATCCTGTTCCTTAAAACACTAGTGCTTGGGAAATCTAATGGAGGCAAAAGCAGTCAAGGGTAGTTTAGGATTGGGGTTAGGGTTAGGGTTAGTGTTAGGGTTAGGGTACGGCTTAGGGTATGGGATAGGGTACGGGTGAGGGTACGGCGTACGGTAGGGGTTAGGGTTAGGGTTAGGGTTAGGGTTAGGGTACGGCTTAGGGTACGATTGAGGGTACGGGTGAGGGTACTGCGTAGGGTACTGGTTAGGGTTAGGGTACGGCTTAGGATACGGATTAGGGTACGGGTTAGGGTACCGCGTAGGGTATGGGTTAGGGTTAGGGTTAGGGTACGGCTTAGGGTACGGGTTAGGGTATGGGTGAGGGTACGGCGTAGGTTATAGGTTAGGGTTAAGGTTAGGGTTAGGGTACGGCTTAGGATCCGGGTTAGGGTACGGGTGAGGGTATGGCATAGCGTATGGGTTAGGGTTAGGGTTAGGGTTAGGGTACGGCTTAGGGTACGCGTTAGGGTACGTGTGAGGGTACGGCGTAGGGTATGGGTTAGGGTTAGGGCTAGGGTTAGGGTTAGGGTTAGGGTACGGCTTAGGGTACGCGTTAGGGTACGTGTGAGGGTATGGCGTAGGGTATGGGTTAGGGGTAGGGCTAGGGTTAAGTTTAGGGTACGGCTTAGGATACGGGTTAGGGTCTGGGTGAGGGTACGGCGTAGCGTATGGGTTAGGGTTAGGGTTAGGGTTAGGGTACGGCTTAGGGTACGGGTTGGGATACGTGTGCGGTTACGGCGTAGGGTAAGGGTTAGGGTTAGGGTACGGCTTAGGGTACGTGTTAGGGTACGTGTGAGAGTACCGCGTAGGTTATGGGATAGGGTTAGGGCTAGGGTTAGGGTTAGGGTTAGGGTACGGCTTAGGGTACGGTTGAGGGTATGGGTGAGGGTACTGCGTAGGGTATTGGTTAGGGTTAGGGTACGGCTTAGGATACGGGTTAGGGTACGGGTTAGGGTACCGCGTAGGGTATGGGTTTGGGTTAGGGTTCGGGTTAGGGTTAGGGTTAGGGTTAGAGTACGGCTTAGGGTACGCGTTAGGGTACGTGTGAGGGTACGGCGTAGGGTATGGGTTAGGGGTAGGGCTAGGTTTAGGGTTAGTGTTAGGGTATGGCTTAGCATACGGTTTAGGGTATGAGTGAGGGTAGGGCTTAAGGTATAGTTTAGGGATAGGGTTAGATTTAGGGTACGGCTTAGGGTACGGTTTAGGGTAAGTGTGAGGGTACGTTGTAGGGTATGGGTTCGGATTAGGGTTAGGGTTAGGGTACGGCTTAGGGTACGGTTTAGGGAACGGGTGAGGGTACTGCCTACAGCATTGGTTAGGGTTAGGTTACGGCTTAGGATACAGGTTAGGGTACGGCGTAGGGTATGGGTTAGGGTTAGGGCTAGGGTTAGGGTTAGGGTTAGGGTACGGCTTAGGGTACGCGTTAGGGTACGTGTGAGGGTACGGCGTAGGGTATGGGTTAGAGGTAGGGCTAGGTTTAGGGTTAGGGTTAGGTTATGGCTTACGGTACAGGTTAGGGTACGGGTTAGGGTACGGGTTAGGGTACTGGTTAGGGTACGGCGTAGGGTATGGGTCAGGGTTAGGGTTAGGGTTAGGGTTATGGTACAGCTTAGGGTACGGGTAAGGGTACGGGTGAGGGTAAGGCGTAGGGTATAGGTTAGGGTTAGGTTTAGGGTTAGGGTACGGCTTAGGATACGGGTTAGGGTCCGGGTGAGGGTACGGCGTAGCGTATGGGTTAGGGTTAGGGTTAGGGTTAGGGTTAGGGTTGGGGTACGGCTTAGATTACGGGTGAGGATACGGGTCAGGGTACTGCATAGGGTATTGGTTATGGATGGGTACGGCTTAGGATACGGGTTAGGGTACGGGTTAGGGTACAGCGTAGGGTATGGGTTAGGGTTAGGGTTAGGGTTAGGGTTAGGGTACGGCTTAGGGTACGGGTGAGGGTATGGGTGAGGGTACTGCGTAGGGTATTGGTTAGGGTTAGGGTACGGCTTAGGATAAGGGTTAGGGTACGGGTTAGGGTACGGCATAGTGTATGGGTTAGGGTTAGGGTACGGCTTAGGGTACAGGTTAGGGTACGGGTGAGGGTTCGGCGTAGGGTATAGGTTAGGTTTAGGGTTAGGGTTAGGGTACGGCTTAGGATACGGTTTAGGGTACGGGTGAGGGTATGGCGTAGCGTATGGATTAGGGTTAGGGTTAGGGTTAGGGTACGGCTTAGGGTACCGGTTGGGATATGTGTGCGGTTACGGCGTATGGTATGGGTTAGGGTTAGGGTACGGCTTAGGGTACGCGTTAGGGTACGTTTGAGAGTATCGCGTAGGGTATGGGATAGGGTTAGGGCTAGGGTTAGGGTTAAGGTTAGGGTACAGCTTAGGGTATGGGTTAGGGTACGAGTGAGGGTAGGGCGTAAGGTATAGTTTCGGCTTAAGGTTAGGGTTAGGTTACGGCTTAGGGTATGGTTTAGAGTAAGTGTGAGGGTACGTTGTAGGCTATGGGTTAGGGTTAGGGTTAGGGTTAGGGTTAGTGTTAGGGTTAGGGTACGGCTTCGGGTATGGGATAGGCTACGGGTGAGGGTACGGCGTAGGGTAGGGATTAGGGTTATGGTTAGGGTTAGGGTTAGGGTTAGGGTACGGCTTAGGGTACGGGTGAGGGTACTGCATAGGGTATTGGTTAGGGTTAGGGTACGGCTTAGGATACGGGTTAGGGTACGGGTTAGGGTACGGCGTAGAGTATGGGTTAGGGTTAGGGTTAGGGTTAGGGTACGGCTTAGGGTACGGGTTAGAGTACGGGTGAGGGTACGGCGTAGGGTATAGGTTACGGTTAGGATTAGGGTTAGGGTACGGCTTAGGGTACGGATTAGGGTTAGGGTTAGGGTTAGGGTACGGCTTAGGGTACGGTTTAGGGTATGGGTGAGGGTACTGCGTAGGGTATTGGTTAGGGTTAGGGTACGGCATAGGATACAGGTTAGGGTACGGCGTAGGGTATGGGTTAGGGTTAGTGCTAGGGTTAGGGTTAGGGTTAGGGTATGGGTGAGGGTATGGCGTAGGGTAGGGGTTAGGGTTAGGGATAGGGTTAGGGTTACGGTTAGGGTACGGCTTAGGGTACGGTGAGGGTACGGGTGAGGGTACTGCGTAGGGTATTGGTTAGGGTTAGGGTACGGCTTAGGATACGGGTTAGGGTACGGGTTAGGGTACGGCATAAGGTATGGGTTAGGGATAGGGTTAGGGTTAGGGTACGGCTTAGGGTACGGGTTAGGGTACGGGTGAGGGTATGGCGTAGGGTATAGGTTAGGGTTAGGGTTAGGGTTAGGGTTAGGGTACGGCTTAGGGTACGGGTTAGGATACGTGTGCGGTTATGGCATAGGGGTTAGGGTTAGGGTTAGGGTTAGGGTTAGGGTACGGCTTAGGGTACGGGTGAGGGTACTGCGTAGGGTATTGTTTAGGGTTAGGGTACGGCTTAGGATACAGGTTAGGGTACGGCGTAGGTATGGGTTAGGGTTAGGTTTAGGCTTAGGGTTAGGGTTACGGTTAGGGTACGGCTTAGGGTACGGGTTAGGGTACGGGTGAGGGTACGGCGTAGGGTATAGGTTAGGGTTAGGGATAGGGTTAGGGTATGGCTTAGGGTACGCGTTAGGGTACGTGTGAGGGTACGGCGTAGGGTATGGGTTAGGGTACGGGTGAGGGTACGGCATAGAGTATGGGTTAGGGTTAGGGATAGGGTTAGGGTATGGCTTAGGGTACGCGTTAGGGTACGTGTGAGGGTACGGCGTAGGGTATGGATTAGGGTACGGGTGAGGGTACGGCATAGCGTACGGGTTAGGGTTAGGGTTAGGGTTAGGTTACGGCTTAGGGTACGGGTTACGGTACGGCGTAGGCTATGATTTATGGTTAGGTTTAGGGTTAGGGTTAGGGTACGGCTTAGGTTACGGGTTAGGGTACGGGTGAGGGTATTGCGTAGGGTATTGGTTAGGGTTAGGGTACGGCTTAGGATACGGGTTAGGGTACGAGTTAGGGTACGGCGTAGGGTATGGGTTAGGGTTACGGTTAGGGTTAGGGTTAGGGTTAGGGTACAGCTTAGGGTACGTGTTAGGGTACGGGTGAGGGTACGGCATAGGGTAGGGGTTAGGCTTAGGGTTAGGGTTAGGGTACGGCTTAGTGTACGGGTGAGGGTACGGGTGAGGGTACTGCGTAGGGTATTGGTTAGGGTTAGGGTACGGCTTAGGACACGGGTTAGGGTACGGGTTAGGGTACGGCGTAGGGTATGGGTTAGGGTTACGTTTAGGGTTAGGGTTGGGGTTAGGGTACAGCTTAGGTTACGGGTTAGGGTACGGGTGAGGGTACGGCATAGGGTAGGGTTTAGGGTTAAGGTTAGGGTTACGGTACGGCTTAGGATACGGGTTAGGGTACGGGTGAGGGTACGGCATAGCGTATGGGTTAGGGTTAGGGTTAGGGTTAGGGTATGGCTTAGGGTACGGGTGAGGGTACTGCGTAGGGTGTTGGTTAGAGTTAGGGTACGGCTTAGGATAAGGGTTAGGGTACGGGTTAGGGTACGGCGTAGTGTATGTGTTAGGGTTAGGGTTAGGGTTAGGGTACGGCTTAGGGTACGGGTTGGGATACGTGTGCGGTTGCGGCGTAGGGTATGGGTTAGGGTTAGGGTACAGCTTAGGGTACGGGTTAGGGTACGTTTGAGAGTACCGCGTAAGGTATGGGATAGGGTTAGGGCTAGGGTTAGGGTTAAGGTTAGGGTACAGCTTAGGGTATGGGTTAGGGTACGAGTGAGGGTAGGGCGTAAGGTATAGTTTAGGGTTAGGGTTAGGGTTAGGGTACG
The DNA here is from genome assembly GCF_028564815.1 of Eubalaena glacialis. Lineage (NCBI taxonomy): Eukaryota > Metazoa > Chordata > Mammalia > Artiodactyla > Balaenidae > Eubalaena > Eubalaena glacialis. The sequence goes on from NW_026871429.1 coordinate 24,125, forward strand.
GCTTAGGGTACGGGTTAGGGTACGGGTGAGGGTACAGCGTAGGGTATAGGTTAGGGTTAGGATTAGGGTTAGGGTACGGCTTAGGGTACGGATTAGGGTACGGGTGAGGGTACGGGTGAGGGTACTGCGTAGGGTATTGGTTAGGGTTAGGGTACGGCTTAGGATACGGGTTAGGGTACGGTTAGGGTACGGCGTAGGGTATGGTTTAGGGTTAAGGTTAGGGTTAGGGTTAGGGTAAGGGTTAGGGTACAGCTTAGGGTACGGGTTAGGGTACGGGTGAGGGTACGGCATAGGGTAGGGGTTAGGGTTAGGTTTAGGTTTAGGGTTAGGGTTAGGGTACGAGTGAGGGTACTGTGTAGGTCATTGGTTAGGGTTAGGTTAAGGCTTAGGATACAGGTTATTGTATGGGTTAGGGTACGGCGCAGGGTATGGGTAAGGGTTAGGGTTAGGGTTAGGGTTAGAGTTAGGGTACGGCTTAGGGTACGGGTTAGGGTACGGGTGAGGGTACGGCGTAGTGTATAGGTTAGGGTTAGGGTTAGGGTACGGCTTAGGGTACGTGTTAGGGTACGGGTGATGGTACGGCATAGCGTATGGGTTAGGGTTAGGGTTAGGGTTATGGTTAGGGTACGGCTTAGGGTACGGGTGACGGTACGGGTGAGTGTACTGCGTAGGGTATTGGTTAGGGTTAGGGTACGGCTTAGGATACAGGTTAGGGTACGGCGTAGGGTATGGGTTAGGGTTAGGGTTAGGGTACGGCTTAGGGTACGGGTTAGGGTACGGGTGAGGGTACGGCGTAGCGTATAGGTTAGGGTTGAGGTTAATGTTAGGGTTCGGCTTAGGATACGGGTTAGGGTACGGGTTAGGGTACGAGTGAGGGTAGGGCGTAAGGTATAGTTTAGGGTTAGGGTTAGGGTTAGGGTACGGCTTAGGGTACGGGTGAGGGTACGGGTGAGGGTACTGCGTAGGGTATTGGTTAGGGTTAGGGTACGGCTTAGGATAAGTGTTAGGGTACGGGTTAGGGTACGGCTTAGTGTATGGGTTAGGGTTAGGGTTAGGGTTAGGGTACGGCTTATGGTACGGGTTAGGGTACGGTGAGGGTATGGCGTAGCGTATGGGTTAGGGTTAGGGTTAGGTTTAGGGTACGGCTTAGGGTACGGGTTGGGATATGTGTGCGGTTACGGCATAGGGTATGGGTTAGGGTTAGGGTACGGGTTAGGGTACGGGTTAGGGTACGAGTGAGGGTAGGGCGTAAGGTATAGTTTACGGTTAGTGTTAGGGTTAAGGTACGGCTTAGGGTACGGTTTAGGGTACGTGTGAGAATACCGCGTAGGTTATGGGATAGGGTTAGGGTTAGGGTTAGGGTACGGCTTAGGGTACGGTTTAGGGTACGGGTGAGGGTACGGCCTAGGGTATGGGTTAGCGTTAGGGTTAGGGTTAGGGATTGGTTTAGGGTACGGGTTAGGATTAGCGTACGTGTTAGGGTTAGGGTTTGGGTTAGGGTACGCTTTAGGGTTAGGGTATGGGTTAGGGTTAGGGTACACGTTAGGATTAGGGTATTTATTAAACCTATCCCACTCTGTAGATACCACTTAGCACGTAAAGGAATATTATTTGGGGTCCAGCCATGGAGAAGATTTTAGTCACTAGGATAAGATAAAGAATAAACACATTATAAAAAAATCACATTAAGATTTTCTTTTTATCCTGTTCCTTAAAACACTAGTGCTTAGGAAATCTAATGGAGGCAAAAGCAGTCAAGGGTAGTTTAGGGTTGGGGTTAGGGTTAGGGTTAGTGTTAGGGATAGGGTACGGCTTAGGGTATGGGATAGGGTACGGGTGAGGGTACGGCGTACGGTAGGGGTTAGGGTTAGGGTTAGAGTCAGGGTTAGGGTACCGCTTAAGGTACGATTGAGGGTACGGGTGAGGGTACTGCGTAGGGTATTGGTTAGGGTTAGGGTACGGCTTAGGATACGGATTAGGGTACGGGTTAGTGTACCGCATAGGGTATGGGTTAGGGTTAGAGTTAGGGTTAGGGTTAGGGTACGGCTTAGGGTACGCGTTAGGGTACGTGTGAGGGTACGGCGTAGGGTATAGGTTAGGGTTATGATTAGGGTTAAGGTACGGCTTAGGATACGGGTTAGGGTACGGGTGAGGGTACGGCATAGCGTATGGGTTAGGGTTAGGGTTAGGGTTAGGGTACGGCTTAGGATACGGGTTAGGGTACGGGTGAGGGTACGGCATAGCGTATGGGATAGGGTTAGGGTTAGGGTTAGGGTATGGCTTAGGGTACGCGTTAGGGTACGTGTGAGGGTACGGCGTGGGTATGGGTTAGGGTTAGGTCTAGGGTTAGGGTTGGGTTTAGGTACGGCTTAGGATACATGTTAGGGAACGGCGTAGGGTATGGGTTAGGGTACGGGTGAGGGTACGGGTGAGGGGACTGCGTAGGGTATTGGTTAGGGTTAGGGTACGGCTTAGGATACGGGTTAGGGTATGGGTTAGGGTACGGCGTAGGGTATGGGTTAGGGTCACGGTTAGGGTTAGGGTCAGGGTACAGCTTAGGGTATGGGCTAGGGTACGGGAGAGGGTACGGCATAGGGTAGGGGTTAGGGTTAAGGTTAGGGTTAGGGTATGGCTTAGGATACGGGTTAGGGTACGGGTGAGGGTACGGCATAGCGTATGGGTTAGGTTAGGGTTAGGGTTAGGATTAGGGTACGGCTTAGGATACGGGTGAGGGTACGGCGTGGGTATGGGTTAGGGTTAGGGCTAGGGTTAGGGTTAGGGTTAGGGTACGGCTTAGGATACGCGTTAGCGTACGTGTGAGGGTACGGCGTAGGGTATGGGTTAGGGTTAGGGCTAGGGTTAGGGTTAGGGTTAGGGTATGGCTTAGGGTACGGGTTAGGGTACGAGTGAGGGTAGGGCGTAAGGTATAGTTTAGGGTTAGGGTTAGATTTAGGGTACGGCTTAGGGTACGGTTTAGGGTAAGTGTGAGGGTACGTTGTAGGGTATGGGTTCGGGTTAGGGTTAGGGTACGGCTTAGGGTACGGTTTAGGGTACGGGTGAGGGTAGGGCATAGGGTAGGGGTTAGGGTTAAGGTTAGGGTTAGGGTATGGCTTAGGATACGGGTTAGGGTACGGGTGAGGGTACGGCATAGCGTATGGGTTAGGGTTAGGGTTAGGGTTAGGGTTAGGGTTAGGGTACGGCTTAGGTTACGGGTGAGGGTACGGGTGAGGGTACCGCGTAGGGTATGGGTTAGGGTTAGGTTATGGCTTAGGATAAGTGTTAGGGTACGGGTTAGGGTACGGGTTAGGGTACGGGTGAGGGTACGGCGTAGGGTATAGGTTAGGGTTAGGGTTAGGGTTAGTTTTAGGGTTAGGGATTGGTTTAGGGTACGGGTTAGGATTAGCATACGTGTTAGGGTTAGGGTTTGGGTTAGGGTTAGGGTACGCGTTAGGGTTAGGGTATGGTTTAGGGTTAAGGTACACGTTAGGATTAGGGTATTTATTAAACCTATCCCACTCTCTAGATACCACTTAGCACGTAAATGAATATTATTTGGGGTCCAGCCATGGAGAAGATTTTAGTCACTAGGATAAGATTAAGAATAAACACATTATAAAAAAAATCACATTAGGATTTCCTTTTTATCCTGTTCCTTAAAACACTAGTGCTTAGGAAATCTAATGGAGGCAAAAGCAGTCAAGGGTAGTTTAGGGTTAGGGTTAGGGTTAGGGTTAGGTTTAGTGTTAGGGTTAGGGTACGGCTTAGGGTACGAGTTAGTGTACGTGTGAGGGTACGGCGTAGGGTATGGGTTAAGGTTAGCGCTAGGGTTAGGGTTAGGGTACGGCTTAGGGTACGAGTTAGTGTACGAGTGAGGGTAGGGCGTAAGGTATAGTTTAGGGTTAGGGTTAGGTTTAAGGTACGGCTTAGGGTACGGCTTATGGTACGGGTGAGGATATGGGTGGGGGTACTGCGTAGGGTATTGGTTAGGGTTAGGGTACGTCTTAGGATACGGGTTAGGGTACGGGTTAGGGTACGGCTTAGGGTACGGGTTAGGATACGTGTGCGGTTACGGCATAGGGTATCGGATAGATTTAGGGTTAGGGTTAGTGTACGGCTAAGGGTTAGGGTTAGGGTTAGGGTTAGGGTTAGGGTACGTCTTAGGGTACGGGTTAGGGTACGAGTGAGGGTAGGGCGTAAGTTATAGTTTAAGGTTAGGGTTAGGGTTAGGGTACGGCTTAGGGTACAGTTTAGGATAAGTGTGAGGGTACGTTGTAGGGTATGGGTTAGGGTTAGGGTTAGCGTTATGGTTAGGGTTAGGGTACGGCTTAGGGTACGGGTTATGGTACGGGTGAGGGTACGGCGTAGGGGTAGGTTTAGGGTTAGGGTTAGGATTTGTTTTAGGGTTAGGGATTGTTTTAGGGTACGGGTTAGGATGAGCCTACGTGTTAGGGTTAGGGTTTGGGTTAGGGTTAGGGTTAGGGTTAGGGTACGCATTAGGGTTAGGGTATGGGTTAGGGTTAGGGTACACGTTAGGATTATGGTATTTATTAAACCTATCCCACAATCTAGATACCACTTAGCACGTAAAGGAATATTATTTGGGGTCCAGCCATGGAGAAGAGTTTTGTCACTAGGATAAGATAAAGAATAAACACATTATAAAAAATCACATTAGGATTTTTTTTTAACCTGTTCCTTAAAACACTAGTGCTTAGGAAATCTAATGGAGGCAAAAGCAGTCAAAGGTAGGTTAGGGTTAGGCTTAGGGTTAGGGTTAGTGTTAGGGTTAGGGTACGGCTTAGGGAATACAATAGGATACGGGTGAGGGTACGGCGTAGGGTATTGGTTAGGGTTAGGGTACGGCTTAGGATACGGATTAGGGTACGGGTTAGGGTACCGCGTAGGGTATGGGTTAGGGTTAGGCTTAGGGTTAGGGTTAGGGTACGGCTTAGGGTATGGGTTAGGGTACGGGTGAGGGTACGGCGTAGGGTATAGGTTAGTGTTAGGGTTAGGGTTAGGGTACGGCTTAGGATACGGGTGAGGGTACGGGTGATGGTACGGCATAGGGTAGGGGTTAGGGTTAAGGTTAGGGTTAGGGTACGACTTAGGATACGGGTTAGGGTACGGGTGAGGGTACGGCATAGCGTATGGGTTAGGGTTAGGGTTAGGGTACGGCTTAGGGTACGGGTGAGGGTACTGGTGAGGGTACCGCGTAGGGTATGGATTAGGGTTAGGTTATGGCTTAGGATAAGGGTTAGGGTACGGGTTAGGGTACGGGTTAGGGTACGTGTGAGGGTACGGCGTAGGGTATGGGTTAGGGTTAGGGCTAGGGTTAGGGTTAGGGTTAGGGTACGGCTTAGGGTACGGGTGAGGGTATGTGTGAGGGTACTGCGTAGGGTATTGGTTACAGTTAGGTTACAGCTTAGGATAAGGGTTAGGGTACGGGTTAGGGTACGGAATAGTGTATGTGTTAGGGTTAGGGTTAGGTTTAGGGTATGGCTTAGGGTACGGTTTAGGGTAAGTGTGAGGGTACGTTGTAGGGTATGGGTTAGGGTTAGGGTTAGGGTTAGGGTTAGGGTACGGCTTAGGGTACGGTAAGGGTACGGGTGAGGGTACGGCATAGCGTATGGGTTAGGGTTAGGGTTAGGGTTAGGGTACGGCTTAGGGTACGGGTTGGGATACGTGTGCGGTTACGGCGTAGGGTATGGGTTAGGGTTAGGGTACGGCTTAGGGTACGCGTTAGGGTACATGTGAGAGTACCGCGTAGGTTATGGGATAGGGTTAGGGTTAGGGTTACGGTACGGCTTAGGGTACGGGTTAGGGTACGGGTGAGGGTACGGCGTAGGGTATGGGTTAGCGTTAGGGTTAGGGTTAGGGATTGGTTTAGGGTACGGGTAAGGATTAGCGTACGTGTTAGGGTTACGGTTTGGGTTAGGGTTAGGGTACGCGTTAGGGTTAGGGTATGGGTTAGGGTTAGGGTACACGTTAGGATTAGGGTATTTATTAAACCTATCCCACTCTCTAGATACCACTTAGCACGTAAAGGAATATTATTTGGGGTCCAGCCATGGAGAAGATTTTAGTCACTAGGATAAGATAAAGAATAAACACATTATAAAAAAATCACATTAGGATTTTCTTTTTATCCTGTTCCTTAAAACACTAGTGCTTGGGAAATCTAATGGAGGCAAAAGCAGTCAAGGGTAGTTTAGGATTGGGGTTAGGGTTAGGGTTAGTGTTAGGGTTAGGGTACGGCTTAGGGTATGGGATAGGGTACGGGTGAGGGTACGGCGTACGGTAGGGGTTAGGGTTAGGGTTAGGGTTAGGGTTAGGGTACGGCTTAGGGTACGATTGAGGGTACGGGTGAGGGTACTGCGTAGGGTACTGGTTAGGGTTAGGGTACGGCTTAGGATACGGATTAGGGTACGGGTTAGGGTACCGCGTAGGGTATGGGTTAGGGTTAGGGTTAGGGTACGGCTTAGGGTACGGGTTAGGGTACGGGTGAGGGTACGGCGTAGCGTATGGGTTAGGGTTAGGGTTATGGTTAGGGCACGGCTTAGGGTACGGGTTAGGGTACGGGTTACGGTACGGCGTAGGCTATGATTTAGGGTTAGGTTTAGGGTTAGGGTTAGGGTACGGCTTAGGGTAAGGGTTAGGGTATGGGTGAGGGTACTGCGTAGGGTATTGGTTAGGGTTAGTGTACGGCTTAGGATACAAGTTAGGGTACGGCGTAGGGTATGGGATAGGGTACGGGTGATGGTACGGCTTAGGGTAGGGGTTAGGGTTAGGGTTAGGGTACGGCTTAGGGTACGGGTGAGGGTACGAGTGAGGGTACTGCGTAGGGTATTTGTTAGAGTTAGGGTACGGCTTAGGATACGGGTTAGGGTACGGGTTAGGGTACGGCGTAGGGTATGGGTTAGGGTTACAGTTAGGGTTAGGGTTAGGGTTAGGGTACAGCTTAGGGTACGGGTTAGGTTACGGGTGAGGGTACGGCATAGGGTAGGGGTTAGGGTTAGGTTTAGGGTTAGGGTACGGCTTACGGTACGGGTGAGGGTACGGGTGAGGGTACTGCGTAGGGTATTGGTTAGGGTTAGTGTACGGCTTAGGATACAAGTTACGGTACGGCGTAGGGTATGGGTTAGGGTTAGGGTTAGGGTATGGCTTAAGGTACGGATTAGGGTACGGGTGAGGGTACGGCGTAGGGTATAGGTTAGGGTTAGGGTTAGTGTTAGGGTTCGGCTTAGGATACGGGTTAGAATACGGGTGAGGGTATGGCGTAGCATATGGGTTAGGGTTAGGGTTAGGGTTAGGGTACGGCTTTGGGTACGGGTTAGGATACGTGTGCGGTTACGGCGTAGGGTATCGGTTAGGGTTAGGGTTAGGGTTAGGGTACGGCTTAGGGTACGCGTTAGGGTACGTGTGAGGGTACGACGTAGGGTATGGGTTAGGGTTAGGGCTAGGGTTAGGGTTAGTGTTAGGGTACGTCTTAGGGTACGGGTTAGGCTACGAGTGAGGGTAGGGCGTAAGGTATAATTTAAGGTTAGGGTTAGGGTTACGGTACGGCTTAGGGTACGGTTTAGGGTAAGTGTGAGGCTACTTTGTAGGGTATGGGTTAGGTTTAGGGTTAGGGTTAGGGTTAGGGTTAGGGTACGGCTTAGGGTATTTGTTATGGTACGGGTGAGGGTACGGCGTGGGGTAAGTGTTAGGGTTAGGGTTAGGGTTAGGATTTGTTTTAGGGTTAGGGATTGGTTTAGGGTACGGGTTAGTATGAGCGTACGTGTTAGGGTTAGGTTTTGGGTTAGGGTTAGGGTACGCATTAGGGTTAGGTTATGGGTTAGGGTTATGGTACACGTTAGGATTATGGTATTTATTAAACCTATCCCACTCTCTAGATACCACTTAGCACGTAAAGGAACATTATTTGGGGTCCAGCCATGGAGAAGATTTTTGTCATTAGGATAAGATAAAGAATAAACACATTATAAAAAAATCACATTAGGATTTTCTTTTTAACCTGTTCTTTAAAACACTAGTGCTTAGGAAATCTAATGGAGGCAAAAGCAGTCAAGGGTAGTTTAGGGTTAGGGTTAGGGTTAGGGTTAGTGTTAGGGTTAGGGTACGGTTTAGGGTACGGGTGAGGGTACGGGTGAGGGTACTGCGTAGGGTATTCGTTAGCATTAGGGTTAGGGTTAGGGTACGGTTTAGGGTACGGGTTAGGGTACGTGTGACGGTACGGCATAGGGTATAGGTTAGGGTTAGGGTTAGGGTTAGGGTTAGGGTTAGGGTACGCATTAGGGTTAGGGTATGGGTTAGGGTTAGGGTACACGTTAGGATTATGGTATTTATTAAACCTATCCCACAATCTAGATACCACTTAGCACGTAAAGGAATATTATTTGGGGTCCAGCCATGGAGAAGAGTTTTGTCACTAGGATAAGATAAAGAATAAACACATTATAAAAAATCACATTAGGATTTTTTTTTAACCTGTTCCTTAAAACACTAGTGCTTAGGAAATCTAATGGAGGCAAAAGCAGTCATAGGTAGGTTAGGGTTAGGCTTAGGGTTAGGGTTAGTGTTAGGGTTAGGGTACGGCTTAGGGAATACAATAGGATACGGGTGAGGGTACGGCGTAGGGTATTGGTTAGGGTTAGGGTACGGCTTAGGATACGGATTAGGGTAAAGATTAGGGTATGGCGTAGGGTATGGGTTAGGGTTAGGCTTAGGGTTAGGGTTAGGGTACGGCTTAGGGTATGGGTTAGGGTACGGGTGAGGGTACGGCGTAGGGTATAGGTTAGTGTTAGGGTTAGGGTTAGGGTACGGCTTAGGATACGGGTGAGGGTACGGGTGAGGGTACGGCATAGGGTAGGGGTTAGGGTTAAGGTTAGGGTTAGGGTACGACTTAGGATACGGGTTAGGGTACGGGTGAGGGTACGGCATAGCGTATGGGTTAGGGTTAGGGTTAGGGTACGGCTTAGGGTACGGGTGAGGGTACTGGTGAGGGTACCGCGTAGGGTATGGGTTAGGGTTAGGTTATGGCTTAGGATAAGGGTTAGGGTACGGGTTAGGGTACGGGTTAGGGTACGTGTGAGGGTACGGCGTAGGGTATGGGTTAGGGTTAGGGCTAGGGTTAGGGTTAGGGTTAGGGTATGGCTTAGGGTACGCGTTAGGGTACGTGTGATGGTACGGCGTAGGGTATGGGTTAGGGGTAGGGCTAGGGTTAGGGTTAGGGTTAGGGTATGGCTTAGGTTACGGTTTAGGGTAAGTGTGAGGGTACGTTGTAGGGTATGGGTTAGGGGTAGGGCTAGGGTTAGGGTTAGGGTTAGGGTACGGCTTAGGGTACGGTTTACGGTAAGTGTGAGGGCACGTTGTAGGGTATGGGTTAGGGTTAGGGTTAGGGTTAGGGTTAGGGTTAGGGTACGGCTTAGGGTACGGGTGAGGGTATGGGTGAGGGTACTTTGTAGGGTATTGGTTAGGGTTAGGGTTAGGGTTAGGGTTAGGGTTAGGGTTAGGGTACGGCTTAGGGTACAGTTTAGGGTACGGGTGAGGGTACTGCGTAGGGTATTGGTTAGGGTTATGGTACGGCTTAGGATACATGTTAGGGTACGGCGTAGGGTATGGGTTAGGGTACGGGTGAGGGTACGGGTGAGGGGACTTCGTAGGGTATTGGTTAGTGTTAGTGTATGGCTTAGGATACGGGTTAGGGTATGGGTTAGGGTACGGCGTAGGGTATGGGTTAGGGTTACGGTTAGGGTTAGGGTTAGGGTACAGCTTAGGGTACGGGTTAGGGTACGGGTGAGGGTACGGCATAGGGTAGGGGTTAGGGTTAATGTTAGGGTTAGGGTACGGCTTAGGATACGGGTTAGGGTACGGGTGAGGGTACGGCATAGCGTATGGGTTAGGGTTAGGGTTAGGGTTAGGGTTAGGGTTAGGGTACGGCTTAGGGTACGGGTGAGGGTACGGGTGAGGGTAGGGCGTAAGGTATAGTTTAGGGTTAGGGTTAGGGTACGGCTTAGGGTACGGGTGAGGGTATGTGTGAGGGTACTGTGTAGGGTAGGTGTTAGGCTTAGGGTTAGGGTTAGGGTACGGCTTAGTGTACGGGTTAGGGTACGGGTGAGGTTACTGCGTAGGATATTGGTTAGGGTTAGGGTACGGCTTAGGATACAGGTTAGGGTATGGCGTAGGGTATGTGTTAGGGCTGGGCTAGGGTTAGGGTTAGGGTTAGGGTACGGCTTAGGGTACGCGTTAGGGTACGTGTGAGGATACGGCGTAGGGTATGGGTTAGGGGTAGGGCTATGGTTAGGGTTAGGGTTAGTGTATGGCTTAGGGTACGGGTTAGGGTACGAGTGAGGGTAGGGCGTAAGGTATAGTTTAGGGTTAGGGTTAGGGTACGGCTTAGGGTACGGGTGAGGGTATGTGTGAGGGTACTGCGTAGGGTATTGGTTAGAGTTAGGTTACAGCTTAGGATAAGGGTTAGGGTACGGGTTAGGGTACGGAATAGTTTATGTGTTAGGGTTAGGGTTAGGTTTAGGGTATGGCTTAGGGTACGGTTTAGGGTAAGTGTGAGGGTACGTTGTAGGGTATGGGTTAGGGTTAGGGTTAGGGTTAGGGTTAGGGTACGGCTTAGGGCACGGTAAGGGTACGGGTGAGGGTACGGCATAGCGTATGGGTTAGGGTTAGGGTTAGGGTTAGGGTACGTTTTAGGGTACGGGTTGGGATACGTGTGCGGTTACGGCGTAGGGTATGGGTTAGGGTTAGGGTACGGCTTAGGGTACGCGTTAGGGTACATGTGAGAGTACCGCGTAGGTTATGGGATAGGGTTAGGGTTAGGGTTACGGTACGGCTTAGAGTACGGGTTAGGGTACGGGTGAGGGTACGGCGTAGGGTATGGGTTAGCGTTAGGGTTAGGGTTAGGGATTGGTTTAGGGTACGGGTAAGGATTAGCGTACGTGTTAGGGTTACGGTTTGGGTTAGGGTTAGGGTACGTGTTAGGGTTAGGGTATGGGTTAGGGTTAGGGTACACGTTAGGATTAGGGTATTTATTAAACCTATCCCACTCTCTAGATACCACTTAGCACGTAAAGGAATATTATTTGGGGTCCAGCCATGGAGAAGATTTTAGTCACTAGGATAAGATAAAGAATAAACACATTATAAAAAAATCACATTAGGATTTTCTTTTTATCCTGTTCCTTAAAACACTAGTGCTTGGGAAATCTAATGGAGGCAAAAGCAGTCAAGGGTAGTTTAGGATTGGGGTTAGGGTTAGGGTTAGTGTTAGGGTTAGGGTACGGCATAGGGTATGGGTTAGGGTTAGGGTACGGCTTAGGGTACAGGTTAGGGTACGGGTGAGGGTTCGGCGTAGGGTATAGGTTAGGTTTAGGGTTAGGGTTAGGGTACGGCTTAGGATACGGTTTAGGGTACGGGTGAGGGTATGGCGTAGCGTATGGATTAGGGTTAGGGTTAGGGTTAGGGTACGGCTTAGGGTACGGGTTGGGATATGTGTGCGGTTACGGCGTATGGTATGGGTTAGGGTTAGGGTACGGCTTAGGGTACGCGTTAGGGTACGTTTGAGAGTATCGCGTAGGGTATGGGATAGGGTTAGGGCTAGGGTTAGGGTTAAGGTTAGGGTACAGCTTAGGGTATGGGTTAGGGTACGAGTGAGGGTAGGGCGTAAGGTATAGTTTCGGCTTAAGGTTAGGGTTAGGTTACGGCTTAGGGTATGGTTTAGAGTAAGTGTGAGGGTACGTTGTAGGCTATGGGTTAGGGTTAGTGTTAGGGTTAGGGTTAGTGTTAGGGTTAGGGTACGGCTTCGGGTATGGGATAGGGTACGGGTGAGGGTACGGCGTAGGGTAGGGATTAGGGTTATGGTTAGGGTTAGGGTTAGGGTTAGGGTACGGCTTAGGGTACGGGTGAGGGTACTGCATAGGGTATTGGTTAGGGTTAGGGTACGGCTTAGGATACGGGTTAGGGTACGGGTTAGGGTACGGCGTAGAGTATGGGTTAGGGTTAGGGTTAGGGTTAGGGTACGGCTTAGGGTACGGGTTAGAGTACGGGTGAGGGTACGGCGTAGGGTATAGGTTACGGTTAGGATTAGGGTTAGGGTACGGCTTAGGGTACGGATTAGGGTTAGGGTTAGGGTTAGGGTACGGCTTAGGGTACGGTTTAGGGTACGGGTGAGGGTACTGCGTAGGGTATTGGTTAGGGTTAGGGTACGGCATAGGATACAGGTTAGGGAACGGCGTAGCGTATGGGTTAGGGTTAGTGCTAGGGTTAGGGTTAGGGTTAGGGTACGGGTGAGGGTATGGCGTAGGGTAGGGGTTAGGGTTAGGGATAGGGTTAGGGTTACGGTTAGGGTACGGCTTAGGGTACGGTGAGGGTACGGGTGAGGGTACTGCGTAGGGTATTGGTTAGGGTTAGGGTACGGCTTAGGATACGGGTTAGGGTACGGGTTAGGGTACGGCATAAGGTATGGGTTAGGGATAGGGTTAGGGTTAGGGTACGGCTTAGGGTACGGGTTAGGGTACGGGTGAGGGTATGGCGTAGGGTATAGGTTAGGGTTAGGGTTAGGGTTAGGGTTAGGGTACGGCTTAGGTTACGGGTTAGGATACGTGTGCGGTTATGGCATAGGGGTTAGGGTTAGGGTTAGGGTTAGGGTTAGGGTACGGCTTAGGGTACGGGTGAGGGTACTGCGTAGGGTATTGTTTAGGGTTAGGGTACGGCTTAGGATACAGGTTAGGGTACGGCGTAGGGTATGGGTTAGGGTTAGGGTTAGGGTTACGGTTAGGGTACGGCTTAGGGTACGGGTTAGGGTACGGGTGAGGGTACGGCGTAGGGTATAGGTTAGGGTTAGGGATAGGGTTAGGGTATGGCTTAGGGTACGCGTTAGGGTACGTGTGAGGGTACGGCGTAGGGTATGGGTTAGGGTACGGGTGAGGGTACGGCATAGAGTATGGGTTAGGGTTAGGGATAGGGTTAGGGTATGGCTTAGGGTACGCGTTAGGGTACGTGTGAGGGTACGGCGTAGGGTATGGATTAGGGTACGGGTGAGGGTATGGCATAGCGTACGGGTTAGGGTTAGGGTTAGGGTTAGGTTACGGCTTAGGGTACGGGTTACGGTACGGCGTAGGCTATGATTTATGGTTAGGTTTAGGGTTAGGGTAAGGGTACGGCTTAGGGTACTGGTTAGGGTACGGGTGAGGGTATTGCGTAGGGTATTGGTTAGGGTTAGGGTACGGCTTAGGATACGGGTTAGGGTACGAGTTAGGGTACGGCGTAGGGTATGGGTTAGGGTTACGGTTAGGGTTAGGGTTAGGGTTAGGGTACAGCTTAGGGTACGTGTTAGGGTACGGGTGAGGGTACGGCATAGGGTAGGCGTTAGGCTTAGGGTTAGGGTTAGGGTACGGCTTAGTGTACGGGTGAGGGTACGGGTGAGGGTACTGCGTAGGGTATTGGTTAGGGTTAGGGTACGGCTTAGGATACAGGTTAGGGTACGGCGTAGGGTATGGGATAGGGTACGGGTGAGGGTACGGCGTATGGTAGGGGTTAGGGTTAGGGTTAGGGTACGGCTTAGGGTACGGGTTAGGGTACGGTGAGGGTATGGCATAGGGTTTGGGTTAGGGTTAGGGTTAGGGTTAGGGTTAGGGTTAGGGTTAGGGTTAGGGTTGGGGTACGGCTTAGATTACGGGTGAGGATACGGGTCAGGGTACTGCATAGGGTATTGGTTACGGATGGGTACGGCTTAGGATACGGGTTAGGATACGGGTTAGGGTACGGCGTAGGGTATGGGTTAGGGTTAGGGTTAGGGTTAGGGTTAGGGTACGGCTTAGGGTACGGGTGAGGGTATGGGTGAGGGTACTGCGTAGGGTATTGGTTAGGGTTAGGGTACGGCTTAGGATAAGGGTTAGGGTACGGGTTAGGGTACGGCATAGTGTATGGGTTAGGGTTAGGGTACGGCTTAGGATACGGGTTAGGGTTAGGGTTTGGGTTAGGGTTAGTTTTAGGGTTAGGGATTGGTTTAGGGTACGGTTTAGGATTACCGTACGTGTTAGCGTTAGGGTTTGTGTTAGGGTTAGGGTACGCGTTAGGGCTAGGGTAGGGGTTAGGGTACACGTTAGGATTAGGGTATTTATTAAACCTACCCCACTCTCTAGATACCACTTAGCACGTAAAGGAATATTATTTGGGGTCCAGCCATGGAGAAGATTTTAGTCACTAGGATAAGATAAAGAATAAACACATTATAAAAAAATCACATTAGGATTTTCTTTTTAACCTGTTCCTTAAAACACTAGTGCTTAGGAAATCTAATGGAGACAAAAGCAGTCAAGGGTAGTTTAGGGTTGGGGTTAGGGTTAGGGTTAGTGTTAGGGTTAGGGTACGGCTGAGGGTATGGTATAGGGTACGGGTGAGGCTACGGCGTATGGTAGGGGTCAGGGTTAGGTTTAGGGTTAGGGTTAGGGTATGGCTTAGGGTACGGTTGAGGGTACGGGTGAGGGTACTGCGTAGGGTATTGGTTAGGGTTAGGGTACGGCTTAGGATACGGGTTAGGGTACGGGTGAGGGTACGGCGTAGGGTATGGGTTAGCGTTAGGGTTTGGGTTAGGGTTAGTTTTAGGGTTAGGGATTGGTTTAGGGTATGGTTTAGGATTAGCGTACGTGTTAGGGTTAGGGTTTGTGTTAGGGTTAGGGTACGGCCTAGGATACGGGTTAGGGTACGGGTGAGAGTACGGCATAGGGTATGGGTTAGGGTTAGGGTTAGGGTTAGTTTTAAGGTTAGGGATTGGTTTAAGGTACGGGTTAGGATTAGCGTACGTGTTACGGTTAGGGTTTGGGTTAGGGTATGGGTTAGGGTACGGGTGAGGGTACGGCGTAGGGTAGGGGTTAGGGTTAGGGTTAGGGTTAGGGTTAGTGTACGGCTTAGGGTACTGGTGAGGGTACTGCGTAGGGTATTGGTTAGGGTTAGGGTACGGCTTAGGATATGGGTTAGGGTACGGGTTAGGGTACGGCGTAGGGTATGGGTTAGGGTTAGGGTTAGGGTTAGGGTTAGGGTTAGGGTACAGCTTAGGGTATGGGTTAGGGTACGGGTGAGGGTACGGCGTAGGGTAGGGGTTAGGGTTAGGGCTAGGGTTAGGGTTAGGTTTAGGGTACGGGTTAGGGTAAGGGTTAGGGTACGAGTGAGGGTAGGGCGTAAGGTATAGTTTACGGTTAGGGTTAGGGATAAGGTACGGCTTAGGGTATGGTTTAGGGTAAGTGTGAGGGTACGTTGTAGGGTATGGGTTAGGGTTAGGGTTAGGGTTAGGGTTAGGGTACGGCTTAGGGTACGGGTTAGGGTACGGGTGAGGGTACGGCATAAGGTATGGGTTAGGGTTAGGGTTAGGGTTAGGGATTGGTTTAGGGTACGGGTTAGGATTAGCATACGTGTTAGGGTTAGGGTTTGGGTTAGGGTTAGGGTACGCGTTAGGGTTAGGGTATGGGTTAGGGTTAGGGTACACGTTAGGATTAGGGTATTTGTTAAACCTATCCCACTCTCTAGATACCACTTAGCACGTAAAGGAATATTATTTGGGGTCCAGCCATGGAGAAGATTTTAGTCACTAGGATAAGATAAAGAATAAACACATTATAAAAAAAATCACATTAGGATTTTCTTTTTAACCTGTTCCTTAAAACACTAGTGCTTAGGAAATCTAATGGAGGCAAAAGCAGTCAAGGGTAGTTTAGGGTTAGGGTTAGGGTTAGGGTTAGTGTTAGGGTTAGGGTATGGCTTAGGGTATGGAATAGGGTACGGGTGAGGGTACGGCGTAGGGTACGGATTAGGATTAGGCTTAGGGTTAGGGTTAGGGTACGGCTTAGGGTACGGGTGAGGGTACGGGTGAGGGTACTGCATAGGGTATTGGTTAGGGTTAGGGTACGGCTTAGGATACGGGTTACAGTACGGGTGAGGCTACGGCGTACGGTAGGGGTCAGGGTTAGGGTTAGGGTTAGGGTTAGGGTATGGCTTATGGTACGGTTGAGGGTACGGGTGAGGGTACTGCGTAGGGTATTGGTTAGGCTTAGGGTACGGCTTAGGATACGGGTTAGGGTACGGGTGAGGGTACGGCGTAGCGTATGGGTTAGGCTTAGGGTTAGGGTTAGGGTACAGCTTAGGGTATGGGTTAGGGTATGGGTTAGGGTACTTCGTAGGGTATGGGTTAGGGTTAGGGTTAGGGTTAGGGTTAGAGCACGGCTTAGGGTACGGGTTAGGGTACGGGTGAGGGTACGGCGTAGCGTATGGGTTAGGGTTATGGTTAGGGTTAGTGTACGGCTTAGGGTACGGGTTAGGATACGTGTGCGGTTACGGCGTAGGGTACGGGTTAGTTTTAGGGTTAGGGTTAGGGTACGGCTTAGGGTACGCGTTAGGGTACGTGTGAGGGTACGGCGTAGGGTATGAGTTAGGGGTAGGGCTAGGGTTAGGGTTAGGGTTAGGGCACGGCTTAGGATACGGGTTAGGGTACGGGTTACGGTACGGCGTAGGCTATGATTTAGGGTTAGGTTTAGGGTTAGGGTTAGGGTACGGCTTAGGGTACGGGTTAGGGTACGGGTGAGGGTATTGCGTAGGGTATTGGTTAGGGTTAGGGTACGGCTTAGGATACGGGTTAGGGTACGGGTTAGGGTACGGCGTAGGGTATGGGTTAGGGTTACGGTTAGGGTTAGGGTTAGGGTTAGGGTACAGCTTAGGATACAGGTTAGGGTACGGCGTAGGGTATGGGTTAGGGTTAGGGTTAGGGTACGGCTTAGGGTACGGGTTAGGGTACGGGTGAGGGTACGGCGTAGGGTATAGGTTAGGGTTAGGGTTAGTGTTATGGTTCGGCTTAGGATACGGGTTAGGGTACGGGTGAGGGTACGGCGTAGGGTATGGGTTAGGGTTACGGTTAGGGTTAGGGTTAGGGTTAAGGTACAGCTTAGGGTACGGGTTAGGGTACGGGTGAGGGTACGGCATAGGGTAGCGGTTAGGGTTAGGGTTAGGGTTAGGGTACGGCTTAGGGTACGGGTTATGGTACGGGTGAGGGTACGGCGTAGGGTAAGGGTTAGGGTTAGGGTTAGGATTTGTTTTAGGGTTAGGGATTCGTTTAGGGTACGGGTTAGGATGAGCGTACGTGTTAGGGTTAGGGTTTGGGTTAGGGTTAGGGTACGCGTTAGGTTTAGGGTATGGGTTAGGGTTAGGGTTAGTGTTAGGGTTAGTTTTAGGGTTAGTGATTGGTTTAGGGTACGGGTTAGGATTAGCATACGTGTTAGGGTTAGGGTTTGGGTTAGGGTTAGGGTACGCGTTAGGGTTAGGGTATGGGTTAGGGTTAGGGTACACGTTAGGATTAGGGTATTTATTAAACCTATCCCACTCTCTAGATACCACTTAGCACGTAAAGGAATATTATGTGGGGTCTAGCCATGGAGAAGATTTTAGTCACTAGGATAAGATAAAGAATAAACACATTATAAAAAAATCACATTAGGATTTTCTTTTTAACCTGTTTCTTAAAACATTGGTGCTTAGGAAATCTAATGGAGGCAAAAGCAGTCAAGGGTAGTTTAGGGTTAGGGTTAGGCTTAGGGTTAGTGTTAGGGTTAGGATACTGCTTAGGGTATGGGATTGGGTACGGGTGAGGGTACGGCGTAGGGTAGGGGTAACGGTTAGGGATAGGGTTAGGGTTAGGTTTAGTGTACGGCTTAGGGTACGGGTTAGGATACGTGTGCGGTTACGGCGTAGGGTATGGGTTAGGGTTAGGGATAGGGTTAGGGTACGGCTTAGGGTACGCGTTAGGGTACGTGTGAGTGCACGGCGTAGGGTATGGGTTAGGGTTAGGGCTAGGGTTTGGTTAGGTTTAGGGTACGGCTTAGGGTACGGGTTAGGGTACTAGTAAGGGTAGAGTGTAAGGTATAGTTTAGGATTAGGGTTAGGGTTAGGGTACGGCTTAGGATACGGGTTAGGGTACGGGTTAGGGTTAGGGTTAGGGTTAGGGTTAGGGTTAGGGTTAGGGTACAGCTTAGGGTACGGGTTAGGGTACGGGTGAGGGTACGGCATAGGTATAGGTTAGGGTTAAGGTTAGGGTTAGGGTACGGCTTAGGATATGGGTTAGGGTATGGGTGAGGGTACGGCATAGCGTATGGGTTAAGGTTAGTGTTAGGGTTAGGGTTAGGGTTAGGGTACGGCTTAGGGTACGGGTGAGGGTATGGGTGAGGGTACTGCGTAGGGTATTGGTTAGGGTTAGGGTACGGCTTAGGATAAGGGTTAGGGTACGGGTTAGGGTACGGCATCGTGTATGGGTTAGGGTTAGGGTTAGGGTTAGGGTACGGCTTAGGGTACGGGTTAGGGTACGGGTGAGGGTCCGGCGTAGGGTATAGGTTAGGGTTAGGGTTAGGGCACGGCTTAGGATACGGTTTAGGGTACGGGTGAGGGTATGGCGTAGCGTATGGGTTAGGGTTAGGTTTAGGGTTAGGGTACGGCTTAGGGTACGGGTTGGGTTATGTGTGCGGTTACGGTATAGGGAATGGGTTAGGGTTAGGGTACGGCTTAGGGTACGCGTTAGGGTACGTTTGAGAGTACCGCGTAGGGTATGGGATAGGGTTAGGGCTAGGGTTAGGGTTAAGGTTAGGGTACAGCTTAGGGTATGGGTTAGGGTACGAGTGAGGGTAGGGCGTAAGGTATAGTTTCGGGTTAAGGTTAGGGTTAGGTTACGGCTTAGGGTACGGTTTAGGGTACGTGTGACGGTACGTTGTAGGGTATGGGTTAGGGTTAGGTTTAGGGTTAGGGTTAGTTTTAGGGTTAGGGATTGGTTTAGGGTACGGGTTAGGATTAGCATACGTGTTAGGGTTAGGGTTTGGGTTAGGGTTAGGGTACAGGTTAGGGTTAGGGTATGGGTTAGGGTTAGGGTACACGTTAGGATTAGGGTATTTATTAAACCTATCCCACTCTCTAGATACCACTTAGCACGTAAAGGAATATTATTTGGGGTCCAGCCATGGAGAAGATTTTAGTCACTAGGATAAGATAAAGAATAAGCACATTATAAAAAAATCACATTAGGATTTTCTTTTTAACCTGTTCCTTAAAACACTAGTGCTTAGGAAATCTAATGGAGGCAAAAGCAGTCAAGGGTAGTTTAGGGTTGGGGTTAGGGTTAGGGTTAGTGTTAGGGTTAGGGTACGGCTGAGGGTATGGTATAGGGTACGGGTGAGGCTACGGCGTATGGTAGGGGTCAGGGTTAGGTTTAGGGTTAGGGTTAGGGTATGGCTTAGGGTACGGTTGAGGGTACGGGTGAGGGTACTGCGTAGGGTATTGGTTAGGGTTAGGGTACGGCTTAGGATACGGGTTAGGGTACGGGTGAGGGTACGGCGTAGGGTATGGGTTAGCGTTAGGGTTTGGGTTAGGGTTAGTTTTAGGGTTAGGGATTGGTTTAGGGTATGGTTTAGGATTAGCGTACGTGTTAGGGTTAGGGTTTGTGTTAGGGTTAGGGTACGGCCTAGGATACGGGTTAGGGTACGGGTGAGAGTACGGCATAGGGTATGGGTTAGGGTTAGGGTTAGGGTTAGTTTTAAGGTTAGGGATTGGTTTAAGGTACGGGTTAGGATTAGCGTACGTGTTACGGTTAGGGTTTGGGTTAGGGTATGGGTTAGGGTACGGGTGAGGTTACGGCGTAGGGTAGGGGTTAGGGTTAGGGTTAGGGTTAGGGTTAGTGTACGGCTTAGGGTACGGGTGAGGGTACTGCGTAGGGTATTGGTTAGGGTTAGGGTACGGCTTAGGATATGGGTTAGGGTACGGGTTAGGGTACGGCGTAGGGTATGGGTTAGGGTTAGGGTTAGGGTTAGGGTTAGGGTTAGGGTACAGCTTAGGGTATGGGTTAGGGTACGGGTGAGGGTACGGCGTAGGGTAGGGGTTAGGGTTAGGGCTAGGGTTAGGGTTAGGTTTAGGGTACGGGTTAGGGTAAGGGTTAGGGTACGAGTGAGGGTAGGGCGTAAGGTATAGTTTACGGTTAGGGTTAGGGATAAGGTACGGCTTAGGGTATGGTTTAGGGTAAGTGTGAGGGTACATTGTAGGGTATGGGTTAGGGTTAGGGTTAGGGTTAGGGTTAGGGTACGGCTTAGGGTACGGGTTAGGGTACGGGTGAGGGTACGGCATAAGGTATGGGTTAGGGTTAGGGTTAGGGTTAGGGATTGGTTTAGGGTACGGGTTAGGATTAGCATACGTGTTAGGGTTAGGGTTTGGGTTAGGGTTAGGGTACGCGTTAGGGTTAGGGTATGGGTTAGGGTTAGGGTACACGTTAGGATTAGGGTATTTGTTAAACCTATCCCACTCTCTAGATACCACTTAGCACGTAAAGGAATATTATTTGGGGTCCAGCCATGGAGAAGATTTTAGTCACTAGGATAAGATAAAGAATAAACACATTATAAAAAAAATCACATTAGGATTTTCTTTTTAACCTGTTCCTTAAAACACTAGTGCTTAGGAAATCTAATGGAGGCAAAAGCAGTCAAGGGTAGTTTAGGGTTAGGGTTAGGGTTAGGGTTAGTGTTAGGGTTAGGGTATGGCTTAGGGTATGGAATAGGGTACGGGTGAGGGTACGGCGTAGGGTACGGATTAGGATTAGGCTTAGGGTTAGGGTTAGGGTACGGCTTAGGGTACGGGTGAGGGTACGGGTGAGGGTACTGCATAGGGTATTGGTTAGGGTTAGGGTACGGCTTAGGATACGGGTTACAGTACGGGTGAGGCTACGGCGTACGGTAGGGGTCAGGGTTAGGGTTAGGGTTAGGGTTAGTGTACGGCTTAGGGTACGGGTGAGGGTACTGCGTAGGGTATTGGTTAGGCTTAGGGTACGGCTTAGGATACGGGTTAGGGTACGGGTGAGGGTACGGCGTAGCGTATGGGTTAGGCTTAGGGTTAGGGTTAGTGTACGGCTTAGGGTACGGGTTAGGATACGTGTGCGGTTACGGCGTAGGGTACGGGTTAGTTTTAGGGTTAGGGTTAGGGTACGGCTTAGGGTACGCGTTAGGGTACGTGTGAGGGTACGGCGTAGGGTATGAGTTAGGGGTAGGGCTAGGGTTAGGGTTAGGGTTAGGGCACGGCTTAGGATACGGGTTAGGGTACGGGTTACGGTACGGCGTAGGCTATGATTTAGGGTTAGGTTTAGGGTTAGGGTTAGGGTACGGCTTAGGGTACGGGTTAGGGTACGGGTGAGGGTATTGCGTAGGGTATTGGTTAGGGTTAGGGTACGGCTTAGGATACGGGTTAGGGTACGGGTTAGGGTACGGCGTAGGGTATGGGTTAGGGTTACGGTTAGGGTTAGGGTTAGGGTTAGGGTACAGCTTAGGATACAGGTTAGGGTACGGCGTAGGGTATGGGTTAGGGTTAGGGTTAGGGTACGGCTTAGGGTACGGGTTAGGGTACGGGTGAGGGTACGGCGTAGGGTATAGGTTAGGGTTAGGGTTAGTGTTAGGGTTCGGCTTAGGATACGGGTTAGGGTACGGGTGAGGGTACGGCGTAGGGTATGGGTTAGGGTTACGGTTAGGGTTAGGGTTAGGGTTAAGGTACAGCTTAGGGTACGGGTTAGGGTACGGGTGAGGGTACGGCATAGGGTAGCGGTTAGGGTTAGGGTTAGGGTTAGGGTACGGCTTAGGGTACGGGTTATGGTACGGGTGAGGGTTAGGGTTAGGATTAGGGTTAGTTTTAGGGTTAGGGATTGGTTTAGGGTACGGGTTAGGATTAGCATACGTGTTAGGGTTAGGGTTTGGGTTAGGGTTAGGGTACGCGTTAGGGTTAGGGTATGGGTTAGGGTTAGGGTACACGTTAGGATTAGGGTATTTATTAAACCTATCCCACTCTCTAGATACCACTTAGCACGTAAAGGAATATTATTTGGGGTCCAGCCATGGAGAAGATTTTAGTCACTAGGATAAGATAAAGAATAAACACATTATAAAAAAATCACATTAGGATTTTCTTTTTAACCTGTTCCTTAAAACACTAGTGCTTAGGAAATCTAATGGAGGCAAAAGCAGTCAAGGGTAGTTTAGGGTTAGGGTTAGGGTTAGGGTTAGTGTTAGGGTTAGGGTACGGATTAGGGTATGGAATAGGGTACGGGTGAGGGTACGGCGTAGGGTAGGGATTAGGATTAGGGTTAGGGTTAGGGTTAGGGTACGGCTTAGGGTACGGGTGAGGGTACGGGTGAGGGTTAGGGTTAGGGTTAGGGTTAGTTTTAGGGTTAGGGATTGTTTTAGGGTATGGTTTAGGATTAGCGTACGTGTTAGGGTTAGGGTTTGTGTTAGGGTTAGGGTACGCGTTAGGGCTAGGGTAGGGGTTAGGGTACACGTTAGGATTAGGGTATTTATTAAACCTACCCCACTCTCTAGATACCACTTAGCACGTAAAAGAATATTATTTGGGGTCCAGCCATGAGAAGATTTTAGTCACTAGGATAAGATAAAGAATAAACACATTATAAAAAAATCACATTAGGATTTTCTTTTTAACCTGTTCCTTAAAACACTAGTGCTTAGGCAATCTAATGGAGACAAAAGCAGTCAAGGGTAGTTTAGGGTTAGGGTTAGGGTTAGGGTTAGGGTTAGGGTACGGGTTAGGGTATGGGATACGGTACGGGTGAGGGTACGGCGTAGGGTATTGTTTAGGGTTAGGGTACGGCTTAGGATACGGGTTAGGGTACAGATTAGGGTTCGGCGTAGGGTATGGGTTAGGGTTAGGGTTAGGGTTAGGGTTAGGGTTAGGGTACAGCTTAGGGTACGGTTTAGGGTACGGGTGAGGGTACGGCGTAAAGTATAGTTTAGGGTTAGGGTTAGGGTTAGGGTACGGCTTAGGATACGGGTTAGGGTACGGGTGAAGGTACGGCGTAGCGTATGGGTTAGGCTTAGGGTTAGGGTTAGGGTACGGCTTAGGTTACGGATTAGGGTACGGGTTAGGGTACGTCGTAGGGTATGGGTTAGGGTTAGGGTTAGGGTTAGGGTTAGGGTTAGGGCACGGCTTAGGGTACGGGTTAGGGTACGGCTGAGGGTACGGCGTAGCGTATGGGTTAGGGTTAGGGTTAGGTTTAGGGTACAGCTTAGGATACGGGTTAGGATACGTGTGCGGTTACGGCGTAGGGTACGGGTTAATTTTAGGGTTAGGGTTAGGGTACGGCTTAGGGTACGCGTTAGGGTATGTCGTAGGGTATGGGTTAGGGTTAGGGTTAGGGTTAGGGTTAGGGTGAGGGCACGGCTTAGGGTACGGGTTAGGGTACGGCTGAGGGTACGGCGTAGCGTATGGGTTAGGGTTAGGGTTAGGTTTAGGGTACAGCTTAGGATACGGGTTAGGATACGTGTGCGGTTACGGCGTAGGGTACGGGTTAGTTTTAGGTTTAGGGTTAGGGTACGGCTTAGGGTACGCGTTAGGGTACGTGTGAGGGTACGGCGTAGGGTATGGGTTAGGGGTAGGGCTAGGGTTAGGGTTAGGGTTAGGGTACGTCTTAGGGTACCGGTTAGGGTACGAGTGAGGGCAGGGCGTAAGGTATAGTTTAGGGTTAGGGTTAGGGTTAGGATACGGCTTAGGGTACGGTTTAGGGTAAGTGTGAGGGTACGTTGTAGGGTATGGGTTCGCGTTAGGGTTAGGGTTAGGGTACGGCTTAGGGTACGGGTTAGGGTACGGGTGAGGGTACTGTGTAGGGTATTGGTTAGGGTTAGGGTACGGCTTAGGATGCAGGTTAGGGTACGGCGTAGGGTATGGGATAGGGTACGGGTGAGGGTACGGCGTAGGGTATGGGTTAGGGTTAGGGTACGGCTTAGGATACGGGTTAGGGTACGGGTTAGGGTACGGCGTAGGGTATGGGTTAGGGTTAGGGTTAGGGTTAGGGTACGGCTTAGGGTACGGGTTAGGGTACGGGTGAGGGTACGGCGTAGGGTATAGGTTAGGGTTAGGATTAGGGTTAGGGTACGGCGTAGGATACGGTTTAGGGTACGGGTGAGGGTACGGCATAGCGTATGGGTTAGGGTTAGGGTTAGGGTTAGGGTTAGGGTACGGCTTAGTGTACGGGTGAAGGTATGGGTGAGGGTAATGCGTAGGGTATTGGTTAGGGTTAGGGTACGGCTTAGGATAAGGGTTAGGGTACGGGTGAGGGTACGGCGTAGGTTATGGGTTAGGGGTAGGGCTAGGGTTAGGGATAGGGTTAGGGTACGGCTTAGGGTACGGGTTAGGGTATGAGTGAGGGTAGGGCGTAAGGTATAGTTTAGGGTTAGGGTTAGGGTTAGGTTACAGCTTAGGGTACGGTTTAGGGTAAGTGAGAGGGTACGTTGTAGGGTATGGGTTCAGGTTAGGGTTAGGGTTAGGGTACGGCTTAGGGTACGGGTTAGGGTACGGGTGAGGGTACGGCGTAGGGTATGGGTTAGGGTTAGGGTTAGGGTTAGTTTTAAGGTTAGGGATTGGTTTAAGGTACGGGTTACGATTAGCGTACGTGTTACGGTTAGGGTTTGGGTTAGGGTATGGGTTAGGGTTAGGGTACACGTTAGGATTAGGGTATTTATTAAACCTATCCCACTCTCTAGATACCACATAGCACGTAAACGAATATTATTTGGGGTCCAGCCATGGAGAAGATTTTAGTCACTAGGATAAGATAAAGAATAAACACATTATAAAAAAATCACATTAGGATTTACTTTTTAACCTTTTCCTTAAAACACTAGTGCTTAGGAAATCTAATGGAGGCAAAGCAGTCAAGGGTAATTTAGGGTTAGGGTTAGGGTTAGGGTTAGGGTACGGCTTAGGGTATGGGATAGGGTACAGGTGAGGGTACGGCGTAGGGTAGGGGTTAGGGTTAGGGTTAGGGTTAGGGTTAGGTGTAGGGTACGGGTTAGGGTAAGGGTTAGGGTACGAGTGAGTGTAGGGCGTAAGGTATAGTTTACGGTTAGGGTTAGGGTTAAGGTACGGCTTAGGGTACGGGTTAGGGTACGGGTGAGGGTACGGCGTAAGGTATGGGTTAGGGTTAGGGTTAGGGTTAGGGATTGGTTTAGGGTATGGGTTAGGATTAGCGTATGTCTTAGGGTTAGGGTTTGGGTTAGGGTTAGGGTACGCGTTAGGGTTAGGGTATGGGTTAGGGTTAGGGTACACGTTAGGATTAGGGTATTTATTAAACCTATCCCACTCTCTAGATACCACTTAGCACGTAAAGGAATATTATTTGGGGTCCAGGCATGGAGAAGATTTTAGTCACTAGG
This sequence comes from Eubalaena glacialis, assembly GCF_028564815.1. NCBI lineage: Eukaryota > Metazoa > Chordata > Mammalia > Artiodactyla > Balaenidae > Eubalaena > Eubalaena glacialis. The sequence continues at coordinate 49,360 of NW_026871429.1, forward strand.
ATAAGATAAAGAATAAGCACATTATAAAAAAATCACATTAGGATTTTCTTTTTAACCTGTTCCTTAAAACACTAGTGCTTAGGAAATCTAATGGAGGCAAAAGCAGTCAAGGGTAGTTTAGGGTTGGGGTTAGGGTTAGGGTTAGTGTTAGGGTTAGGGTACGGCTTAGGGTATGGTATAGGGTACGGGTGAGGCTACGGCGTACGGTAGGGGTCAGGGTTAGGTTTAGGGTTAGGGTTAGGGTATGGCTTAGGGTACGGTTGAGGGTACGGGTGAGGGTACTGCGTAGGGTATTGGTTAGGGTTAGGGTACGGCTTAGGATACGGGTTAGGGTACGGGTGAGGGTACGGCGTAGGGTATGGGTTAGCGTTAGGGTTTGGGTTAGGGTTAGTTTTAGGGTTAGGGATTGGTTTAAGGTACGGGTTAGGATTAGCGTACGTGTTACGGTTAGGGTTTGGGTTAGGGTATGGGTTAGGGTTAGGGTACACGTTAGGATTAGGGTATTTATTAAACCTATCCCACTCTCTAGATACCACTTAGCACGTAAAGGAATATTATTTGGGGTCCAGCCATGGAGAAGATTTTAGTCACTAGGATAAGATAAAGAATAAACACATTATAAAAAAATCACATTAGGATTTTCTTTTTAACCTGTTCCTTAAAACACTAGTGCATAGGAAATCTAATGGAGGCAAAAGCAGTCAAGGGTAGTTTAGGGTTAGGCTTAGGGTTAGGGTTAGTGTTAGGGTTAGGGTATGGCTTAGGGTATGGAATAGGGTACGGGTGAGGGTACGGCGTAGGGTACGGATTAGGATTAGGGTTAGGGTTAGGGTTAGGGTACGGCTTAGGGTACGGGTTAGGGTACGGGTGAGGGTACTGCATAGGGTATTGGTTAGGGTTAGGGTACGGCTTAGGATACGGGTTACGGTACGGGTGAGGCTACGGCGTACGGTAGGGGTCAGGGTTAGGGTTAGGGTTAGGGTTAGGGTATGGCTTAGGGTACGGTTGAGGGTACGGGTGAGGGTACTGCGTAGGGTATTGGTTAGGCTTAGGGTACGGCTTAGGATACGGGTTAGGGTACGGGTGAGGGTACGGCGTAGCGTATGGGTTAGGCTTAGGGTTAGGGTTAGGGTACAGCTTAGCGTACGTGTTAGGGTACGGGTTAGGGTACTTCGTAGGGTATGGGTTAGGGTTAGGGTTAGAGCACGGCTTAGGGTACGGGTTAGGGTACGGGTGAGGGTACGGCGTAGCGTATGTGTTAGGGTTATGGTTAGGGTTAGTGTACGGCTTAGGGTACGGGTTAGGATACGTGTGCGGTTACGGCGTAGGGTACGGGTTAGTTTTAGGGTTAGGGTTAGGGTACGGCTTAGGGTACGGGTTAGGGTACATGTGAGGGTACGGCGTAGGGTATGAGTTAGGGGTAGGGCTAGGGTTAGGGTTAGGGTTAGGGCACGGCTTAGGATACGGGTTAGGGTACGGGTTACGGTACGGCGTAGGCTATGATTTAGGGTTAGGTTTAGGGTTAGGGTTAGGGTACGGCTTAGGGTACGGGTTAGGGTACGGGTGAGGGTATTGCGTAGGGTATTGGTTAGGGTTAGGGTACGGCTTAGGATACGGGTTAAGGTACGGGTTAGGGTACGGCGTATGGTATGGGTTAGGGTTAGGGTACGGCTTAGGGTACGCGTTAGGGTACGTTTGAGAGTACCGCGTAGGGTATGGGATAGGGTTAGGGCTAGGGTTAGGGTTAAGGTTAGGGTACAGCTTAGGGTATGGGTTAGGGTACGAGTGAGGGCAGGGCGTAAGGTATAGTTTCGGGTTAAGGTTAGGGTTAGGTTACGGCTTAGGGTACGGTTTAGGGTACGTGTGAGGGTACGTTGTAGGGTATGGGTTAGGGTTAGGGTTAGGGTTAGGGTTAGTTTTAGGGTTAGGGATTGGTTTAGGGTACGGGTTAGGATTAGCATACGTGTTAGGGCTAGGGTTTGGGTTAGGGTTAGGGTACGCATTAGGGTTAGGGTATGGGTTAGGGTTAGGGTACACGTTAGGATTAGGGTATTTATTAAACCTATCCCACTCTCTAGATACCACTTAGCACGTAAAGGAATATTATTTGGGGTCCAGCCATGGAGAAGATTTTAGTCACTAGGATAAGATAAAGAATAAACACATTATAAAAAAATCACATTAGGATTTTCTTTTTAACCTGTTCCTTAAAACACTAGTGCTTAGGAAATCTAATGGAGGCAAAAGCAGTCAAGGGTATTTTAGGGTTAGGGTTAGGGTTAGGGTTAGTGTTAGGGTTAGGGTACGGATTAGGGTATGGAATAGGGTACGGGTGAGGGTACGGCGTAGGGTAGGGATTAGGATTAGGGTTAGGGTTAGGGCTTGGGTTAGGGTTAGGGTACGCGTTAGGGCTAGGGTAGGGGATATGGTACACGTTAGTATTAGGGTATTTATTAAACCTACCCCACTCTCTAGATACCACTTAGCACGTAAAGGAATATTGTTTGGGGTCCAGCCATGGAGAAGATTTTAGTCACTAGGATAAGATAAAGAATAAACACATTATAAAAAAATCACATTAGGATTTTCTTTTTAACCTGTTCCTTAAAACACTAGTACTTAGGAAATCTAATGGAGACAAAAGCAGTCAAGGGTAGTTTAGGGTTAGGGTTAGGGTTAGGGTTAGGGTTAGGGTACGGCTTAGGGTATGGGATAGGGTACGGGTGAGGGTACGGCGTAGGGTAGGGGTTAAGGTTAGTGTTAGGGTTAGGGTTAGGTTTAGTGTTAGGGTACGGGTGAGGGTACGGGTGAGGGTACTGCGTAGGGTATTGGTTAGGGTTAGGGTACGGCTTAGGATACGGGTTTGGGTATGGGTTAGGGTACGGCGTAGGTATGGGTTAAGGTTAGGGTTAGGGTTAGGGTACGGCTTAGGGTACGGGTTAGGGTACGGGTGAGTGAACGGCGTAGGGTATAGGTTAGGGTTAGGGTTAGGGTTAGGTTACGGCTTAGGATACGGGTTAGGGTACGGGTGAGGGTACGGCGTAGCGTATGGGTTAGGGTTAGGGTTAGGGTTAGGGTTAGGGTTAGGGTTAGGGCACGGCTTCGGATACGGGTTAGGGTACGGGTTACGGTACGGCGTAGGCTATGATTTAGGGTTAGGTTTAGGGTTAGGGTTAGGGTACGGCTTAGGGTACGGGTTAGGGTACGGGTGAGGGTACGGCGTAAGGTATGGATTGGGTTAGGTTTAGATTTAGGGTTAGGGTTAGGGTTAGGGTTAGGGTTAGGGTACGGCTTAGGGTATGGGATAGGGTACGGGTGAGGGTACGGCGTAGGGTAGGGGTTAGGGTTAGGGTTAGGGTTAGGGTACGGCTTAGGTTACGGTTGAGGGTACGGGTGAGGGTACTGCGTAGGGTATTGGTTAGGGTTAGGGTACGGCTTAGGATACGGGTTAGAGTACGGGTTAGGGTACGGCGTAGGGTATGGGTTAGGGTTACGTTTAGGGTTAGGGTACAGCTTAGGTTACGGGTTAGGGTACAGGTGAGGGTACGGCATAGGGTAGGGTTTAGGGTTAAGGTTAGGGTTACGGTACGGTTAGGATACGGGTTAGGGTACGGGTGAGGGTACGGCATAGCGTATGGGTTAGGGTTAGGGTTAGGGTTAGGGTATGGCTTAGGGTACTGGTGAGGGTACTGCGTAGGGTGTTGGTTAGAGTTAGGGTACGGCTTAGGATAAGGGTTAGGGTACGGGTTAGGGTACGGCGTAGTGTATGTGTTAGGGTTACGGTTAGGGTTAGGGTACGGCTTAGGGTACGGGTTAGGGTACGGGTGAAGGTATGGATAGCCTATGGGTTAGGGTTAGGGTTAGGGTTAGGGTACGGCTTAGGGTACGGGTTGGGATACGTGTGCGGTTGCGGCGTAGGGTATGGGTTAGGGTTAGGGTACAGCTTAGGGTACGGGTTAGGGTACGTTTGAGAGTACCGCGTAGGGTATGGGATAGGGTTAGGGCTAGGGTTAGTGTTAAGGTTAGGGTACAGCTTAGGGTATGGGTTAGGGTACGAGTGAGGGTAGGGCGTAAGGTATAGTTTAGGGTTAGGGTTAGGGTTAGGGTACGGCTTAGGGTACGGGTTAGGGTATGGGTGAGGGTACAGCGTAGGGTATAGGTTAGGGTTAGGATTAGGGTTAGGGTACGGCTTAGGGTACGGATTAGGGTACGGGTGAGGGTACGGGTGAGGGTACTGCGTAGGGTATTGGTTAGGGTTAGGGTACGGCTTAGGATACGGGTTAGGGTACGGTTAGGGTACGGCGTAGGGTATGGTTTAGGGTTAAGGTTAGGGTTAGGGTTAGGGTTAGGGTTAGGGTACAGCTTAGGGTACGGGTTAGGGTACGGGTGAGGGTACGGCATAGGGTAGGGGTTAGGGTTTGGGTTAGGGTTAGGGTTAGGGTTAGGGTACGCATTAGGGTTAGGGTATGGGTTAGGGTTAGGGTACACGTTAGGATTATGGTATTTATTAAACCTATCCCACAATCTAGATACCACTTAGCACGTAAAGGAATATTATTTGGGGTCCAGCCATGGAGAAGAGTTTTGTCACTAGGATAAGATAAAGAATAAACACATTATAAAAAATCACATTAGGATTTTTTTTTAACCTGTTCCTTAAAACACTAGTGCTTAGGAAATCTAATGGAGGCAAAAGCAGTCAAAGGTAGGTTAGGGTTAGGCTTAGGGTTAGGGTTAGTGTTAGGGTTAGGGTACGGCTTAGGGAATACAATAGGATACGGGTGAGGGTACGGCGTAGGATATTGGTTAGGGTTAGGGTACGGCTTAGGATACGGATTAGGGTACGGGTTAGGGTACCGCGTAGGGTATGGGTTAGGGTTAGGCTTAGGGTTAGGGTTAGGGTACGGCTTAGGGTATGGGTTAGGGTACGGGTGAGGGTACGGCGTAGGGTATAGGTTAGTGTTAGGGTTAGGGTTAGGGTACGGCTTAGGATACGGGTGAGGGTACGGGTGAGGGTACGGCATAGGGTAGGGGTTAGGGTTAAGGTTAGGGTTAGGGTACGACTTAGGATACGGGTTAGGGTACGGGTGAGGGTACGGCATAGCGTATGGGTTAGGGTTAGGGTTAGGGTACGGCTTAGGGTACGGGTGAGGGTACTGGTGAGGGTACCGCGTAGGGTATGGATTAGGGTTAGGTTATGGCTTAGGATAAGGGTTAGGGTACGGGTTAGGGTACGGGTTAGGGTACGTGTGAGGGTACGGCGTAGGGTATGGGTTAGGGTTAGGGCTAGGGTTAGGGTTAGGGTTAGGGTACGGCTTAGGGTACGGGTGAGGGTATGTGTGAGGGTACTGCGTAGGGTATTGGTTACAGTTAGGTTACAGCTTAGGATAAGGGTTAGGGTACGGGTTAGGGTACGGAATAGTGTATGTGTTAGGGTTAGGGTTAGCTTTAGGGTATGGCTTAGGGTACGGTTTAGGGTAAGTGTGAGGGTACGTTGTAGGGTATGGGTTAGGGTTAGGGTTAGGGTTAGGGTTAGGGTACGGCTTAGGGTACGGTAAGGGTACGGGTGAGGGTACGGCATAGCGTATGGGTTAGGGTTAGGGTTAGGGTTAGGGTACGGCTTAGGGTACGGGTTGGGATACGTGTGCGGTTACGGCGTAGGGTATGGGTTAGGGTTAGGGTACGGCTTAGGGTACGCGTTAGGGTACATGTGAGAGTACCGCGTAGGTTATGGGATAGGGTTAGGGTTAGGGTTACGGTACGGCTTAGGGTACGGGTTAGGGTACGGGTGAGGGTACGGCGTAGGGTATGGGTTAGCGTTAGGGTTAGGGTTAGGGATTGGTTTAGGGTACGGGTAAGGATTAGCGTACGTGTTAGGGTTACGGTTTGGGTTAGGGTTAGGGTACGCGTTAGGGTTAGGGTATGGGTTAGGGTTAGGGTACACGTTAGGATTAGGGTATTTATTAAACCTATCCCACTCTCTAGATACCACTTAGCACGTAAAGGAATATTATTTGGGGTCCAGCCATGGAGAAGATTTTAGTCACTAGGATAAGATAAAGAATAAACACATTATAAAAAAATCACATTAGGATTTTCTCTTTATCCTGTTCCTTAAAACACTAGTGCTTGGGAAATCTAATGGAGGCAAAAGCAGTCAAGGGTAGTTTAGGATTGGGGTTAGGGTTAGGGTTAGTGTTAGGGTTAGGGTACGGCTTAGGGTATGGGATAGGGTACGGGTGAGGGTACGGCGTACGGTAGGGGTTAGGGTTAGGGTTAGGGTTAGGGTTAGGGTACGGCTTAGGGTACGATTGAGGGTACGGGTGAGGGTACTGCGTAGGGTACTGGTTAGGGTTAGGGTACGGCTTAGGATACGGATTAGGGTACGGGTTAGGGTACCGCGTAGGGTATGGGTTAGGGTTAGGGTTAGGGTACGGCTTAGGGTACGGGTTAGGGTACGGGTGAGGGTACGGCGTAGCGTATGGGTTAGGGTTAGGGTTATGGTTAGGGCACGGCTTAGGGTACGGGTTAGGGTACGGGTTACGGTACGGCGTAGGCTATGATTTAGGGTTAGGTTTAGGGTTAGGGTTAGGGTACGGCTTAGGGTAAGGGTTAGGGTATGGGTGAGGGTACTGCGTAGGGTATTGGTTAGGGTTAGTGTACGGCTTAGGATACAAGTTAGGGTACGGCGTAGGGTATGGGATAGGGTACGGGTGATGGTACGGCTTAGGGTAGGGGTTAGGGTTAGGGTTAGGGTTAGGGTTAGGGTACGGCTTAGGGTACGGGTGAGGGTACGAGTGAGGGTACTGCGTAGGGTATTTGTTAGAGTTAGGGTACGGCTTAGGATACGGGTTAGGGTACGGGTTAGGGTACGGCGTAGGGTATGGGTTAGGGTTACAGTTAGGGTTAGGGTTAGGGTTAGGGTACAGCTTAGGGTACGGGTTAGGTTACGGGTGAGGGTACGGCATAGGGTAGGGGTTAGGGTTAGGTTTAGGGTTAGGGTACGGCTGACGGTACGGGTGAGGGTACGGGTGAGGGTACTGCGTAGGGTATTGGTTAGGGTTAGTGTACGGCTTAGGATACAAGTTACGGTACGGCGTAGGGTATGGGTTAGGGTTAGGGTTAGGGTATGGCTTAAGGTACGGATTAGGGTACGGGTGAGGGTACGGCGTAGGGTATAGGTTAGGGTTAGGGTTAGTGTTAGGGTTCGGCTTAGGATACGGGTTAGAATACGGGTGAGGGTATGGCGTAGCATATGGGTTAGGGTTAGGGTTAGGGTTAGGGTACGGCTTTGGGTACGGGTTAGGATACGTGTGCGGTTACGGCGTAGGGTATCGGTTAGGGTTAGGGTTAGGGTTAGGGTACGGCTTAGGGTACGCGTTAGGGTACGTGTGAGGGTACGACGTAGGGTATGGGTTAGGGTTAGGGCTAGGGTTAGGGTTAGTGTTAGGGTACGTCTTAGGGTACGGGTTAGGCTACGAGTGAGGGTAGGGCGTAAGGTATAATTTAAGGTTAGGGTTAGGGTTACGGTACGGCTTAGGGTACGGTTTAGGGTAAGTGTGAGGCTACTTTGTAGGGTATGGGTTAGGTTTAGGGTTAGGGTTAGGGTTAGGGTTAGGGTACGGCTTAGGGTATTTGTTATGGTACGGGTGAGGGTACGGCGTGGGGTAAGTGTTAGGGTTAGGGTTAGGGTTAGGATTTGTTTTAGGGTTAGGGATTGGTTTAGGGTACGGGTTAGTATGAGCGTACGTGTTAGGGTTAGGTTTTGGGTTAGGGTTAGGGTACGCATTAGGGTTAGGTTATGGGTTAGGGTTATGGTACACGTTAGGATTATGGTATTTATTAAACCTATCCCACTCTCTAGATACCACTTAGCACGTAAAGGAACATTATTTGGGGTCCAGCCATGGAGAAGATTTTTGTCATTAGGATAAGATAAAGAATAAACACATTATAAAAAAATCACATTAGGATTTTCTTTTTAACCTGTTCTTTAAAACACTAGTGCTTAGGAAATCTAATGGAGGCAAAAGCAGTCAAGGGTAGTTTAGGGTTAGGGTTAGGGTTAGGGTTAGTGTTAGGGTTAGGGTACGGTTTAGGGTACGGGTGAGGGTACGGGTGAGGGTACTGCGTAGGGTATTCGTTAGCATTAGGGTTAGGGTTAGGGTACGGTTTAGGGTACGGGTTAGGGTACGTGTGACGGTACGGCATAGGGTATAGGTTAGGGTTAGGGTTAGGGTTAGGGTTAGGGTTAGGGTACGCATTAGGGTTAGGGTATGGGTTAGGGTTAGGGTACACGTTAGGATTATGGTATTTATTAAACCTATCCCACAATCTAGATACCACTTAGCACGTAAAGGAATATTATTTGGGGTCCAGCCATGGAGAAGAGTTTTGTCACTAGGATAAGATAAAGAATAAACACATTATAAAAAATCACATTAGGATTTTTTTTTAACCTGTTCCTTAAAACACTAGTGCTTAGGAAATCTAATGGAGGCAAAAGCAGTCAAAGGTAGGTTAGGGTTAGGCTTAGGGTTAGGGTTAGTGTTAGGGTTAGGGTACGGCTTAGGGAATACAATAGGATACGGGTGAGGGTACGGCGTAGGGTATTGGTTAGGGTTAGGGTACGGCTTAGGATACGGATTAGGGTACGGGTTAGGGTACCGCGTAGGGTATGGGTTAGGGTTAGGCTTAGGATTAGGGTTAGGGTACGGCTTAGGGTATGGGTTAGGGTACAGGTGAGGGTACGGCGTAGGGTATAGGTTAGTGTTAGGGTTAGGGTTAGGGTACGGCTTAGGATACGGGTGAGGGTACGGGTGAGGGTACGGCATAGGGTAGGGGTTAGGGTTAAGGTTAGGGTTAGGGTACGACTTAGGATACGGGTTAGGGTACGGGTGAGGGTACGGCATAGCGTATGGGTTAGGGTTAGGGTTAGGGTACGGCTTAGGGTACGGGTGAGGGTACTGGTGAGGGTACCGCGTAGGGTATGGGTTAGGGTTAGGTTATGGCTTAGGATAAGGGTTAGGGTACGGGTTAGGGTACGGGTTAGGGTACGTGTGAGGGTACGGCGTAGGGTATGGGTTAGGGTTAGGGCTAGGGTTAGGGTTAGGGTTAGGGTATGGCTTAGGGTACGCGTTAGGGTACGTGTGATGGTACGGCGTAGGGTATGGGTTAGGGGTAGGGCTAGGGTTAGGGTTAGGGTTAGGGTATGGCTTAGGTTACGGTTTAGGGTAAGTGTGAGGGTACGTTGTAGGGTATGGGTTAGGGGTAGGGCTAGGGTTAGGGTTAGGGTTAGGGTACGGCTTAGGGTACGGTTTAGGGTAAGTGTGAGGGCACGTTGTAGGGTATGGTTTAGGGTTAGGGTTAGGGTTAGGGTTAGGGTTAGGGTACGGCTTAGGGTACGGGTGAGGGTATGGGTGAGGGTACTTTGTAGGGTATTGGTTAGGGTTAGGGTTAGGGTTAGGGTTAGGGTTAGGGTTAGGGTACGGCTTAGGGTACAGTTTAGGGTACGGGTGAGGGTACTGCGTAGGGTATTGGTTAGGGTTATGGTACGGCTTAGGATACATGTTAGGGTACGGCGTAGGGTATGGGTTAGGGTACGGGTGAGGGTACGGGTGAGGGGACTTCGTAGGGTATTGGTTAGTGTTAGTGTATGGCTTAGGATACGGGTTAGGGTATGGGTTAGGGTACGGCGTAGGGTATGGGTTAGGGTTACGGTTAGGGTTAGGGTTAGGGTACAGCTTAGGGTACGGGTTAGGGTACGGGTGAGGGTACGGCATAGGGTAGGGGTTAGGGTTAATGTTAGGGTTAGGGTACGGCTTAGGATACGGGTTAGGGTACGGGTGAGGGTACGGCATAGCGTATGGGTTAGGGTTAGGGTTAGGGTTAGGGTTAGGGTTAGGGTACGGCTTAGGGTACGGGTTAGGGTACGGGTGAGGGTAGGGCGTAAGGTATAGTTTAGGTTTAGGGTTAGGGTACGGCTTAGGGTACGGGTGAGGGTATGTGTGAGGGTACTGCGTAGGGTATTGGTTAGAGTTAGGTTACAGCTTAGGATAAGGGTTAGGGTATGGGTTAGGGTACGGAATAGTTTATGTGTTAGGGTTAGGGTTAGGTTTAGGGTATGGCTTAGGGTACGGTTTAGGGTAAGTGTGAGGGTACGTTGTAGGGTATGGGTTAGGGTTAGGGTTAGGGTTAGGGTTAGGGTACGGCTTAGGGCACGGTAAGGGTACGGGTGAGGGTACGGCATAGCGTATGGGTTAGGGTTAGGGTTAGGGTTAGGGTACGTTTTAGGGTACGGGTTGGGATACGTGTGCGGTTACGGCGTAGGGTATGGGTTAGGGTTAGGGTACGGCTTAGGGTACGCGTTAGGGTACATGTGAGAGTACCGCGTAGGTTATGGGATAGGGTTAGGGTTAGGGTTACGGTACGGCTTAGGGTACGGGTTAGGGTACGGGTGAGGGTACGGCGTAGGGTATGGATTAGCGTTAGGGTTAGGGTTAGGGATTGGTTTAGGGTACGGGTAAGGATTAGCGTACGTGTTAGGGTTACGGTTTGGGTTAGGGTTAGGGTACGTGTTAGGGTTAGGGTATGGGTTAGGGTTAGGGTACACGTTAGGATTAGGGTATTTATTAAACCTATCCCACTCTCTAGATACCACTTAGCACGTAAAGGAATATTATTTGGGGTCCAGCCATGGAGAAGATTTTAGTCACTAGGATAAGATAAAGAATAAACACATTATAAAAAAATCACATTAGGATTTTCTTTTTATCCTGTTCCTTAAAACACTAGTGCTTGGGAAATCTAATGGAGGCAAAAGCAGTCAAGGGTAGTTTAGGATTGGGGTTAGGGTTAGGGTTAGTGTTAGGGTTAGGGTACGGCATAGGGTATGGGTTAGGGTTAGGGTACGGCTTAGGGTACAGGTTAGGGTACGGGTGAGGGTTCGGCGTAGGGTATAGGTTAGGTTTAGGGTTAGGGTTAGGGTACGGCTTAGGATACGGTTTAGGGTACGGGTGAGGGTATGGTGTAGCGTATGGATTAGGGTTAGGGTTAGGGTTAGGGTACGGCTTAGGGTACGGGTTGGGATATGTGTGCGGTTACGGCGTATGGTATGGGTTAGGGTTAGGGTACGGCTTAGGGTACGCGTTAGGGTACGTTTGAGAGTATCGCGTAGGGTATGGGATAGGGTTAGGGCTAGGGTTAGGGTTAAGGTTAGGGTACAGCTTAGGGTATGGGTTAGGGTACGAGTGAGGGTAGGGCGTAAGGTATAGTTTCGGCTTAAGGTTAGGGTTAGGTTACGGCTTAGGGTATGGTTTAGAGTAAGTGTGAGGGTACGTTGTAGGCTATGGGTTAGGGTTAGTGTTAGGGTTAGGGTTAGTGTTAGGGTTAGGGTACGGCTTCGGGTATGGGATAGGGTACGGGTGAGGGTACGGCGTAGGGTAGGGATTAGGGTTATGGTTAGGGTTAGGGTTAGGGTTAGGGTACGGCTTAGGGTACGGGTGAGGGTACTGCATAGGGTATTGGTTAGGGTTAGGGTACGGCTTAGGATACGGGTTAGGGTACGGGTTAGGGTACGGCGTAGAGTATGGGTTAGGGTTAGGGTTAGGGTTAGGGTACGGCTTAGGGTACGGGTTAGAGTACGGGTGAGGGTACGGCGTAGGGTATAGGTTACGGTTAGGATTAGGGTTAGGGTACGGCTTAGGGTACGGATTAGGGTTAGGGTTAGGGTTAGGGTACGGATTAGGGTACGGTTTAGGGTACGGGTGAGGGTACTGCGTAGGGTATTGGTTAGGGTTAGGGTACGGCATAGGATACAGGTTAGGGAACGGCGTAGGGTATGGGTTAGGGTTAGTGCTAGGGTTAGGGTTAGGGTTAGGGTACGGGTGAGGGTATGGCGTAGGGTAGGGGTTAGGGTTAGGGATAGGGTTAGGGTTACGGTTAGGGTACGGCTTAGGGTACGGTGAGAGTACGGGTGAGGGTACTGCGTAGGGTATTGGTTAGGGTTAGGGTACGGCTTAGGATACGGGTTAGGGTACGGGTTAGGGTACGGCATAAGGTATGGGTTAGGGATAGGGTTAGGGTTAGGGTACGGCTTAGGGTACGGGTTAGGGTACGGGTGAGGGTATGGCGTAGGGTATAGTTTAGGGTTAGGGTTAGGGTTAGGGTTAGGGTACGGCTTAGGTTACGGGTTAGGATACGTGTGCGGTTATTGCATAGGGGTTAGGGTTAGGGTTAGGGTTAGGGTTAGGGTACGGCTTAGGGTACGGGTGAGGGTACTGCGTAGGGTATTGTTTAGGGTTAGGGTACGGCTTAGGATACAGGTTAGGGTACGGCGTAGGGTATGGGTTAGGGTTAGGGTTAGGGTTACGGTTAGGGTACGGCTTAGGGTACGGGTTAGGGTACGGGTGAGGGTACGGCGTAGGGTATAGGTTAGGGTTAGGGATAGGGTTAGGGTATGGCTTAGGGTACGCGTTAGGGTACGTGTGAGGGTACGGCGTAGGTTATGGGTTAGGGTACGGGTGAGGGTACGGCATAGAGTATGGGTTAGGGTTAGGGATAGGGTTAGGGTATGGCTTAGGGTACGCGTTAGGGTACGTGTGAGGGTACGGCGTAGGGTATGGATTAGGGTACGGGTGAGGGTACGGCATAGCGTACGGGTTAGGGTTAGGGTTAGGGTTAGGTTACGGCTTAGGGTACGGGTTACGGTACGGCGTAGGCTATGATTTATGGTTAGGTTTAGGGTTAGGGTAAGGGTACGGCTTAGGGTACTGGTTAGGGTACGGGTGAGGGTATTGCGTAGGGTATTGGTTAGGGTTAGGGTACGGCTTAGGATACGGGTTAGGGTACGAGTTAGGGTACGGCGTAGGGTATGGGTTAGGGTTACGGTTAGGGTTAGGGTTAGGGTTAGGGTACAGCTTAGGGTACGTGTTAGGGTACGGGTGAGGGTACGGCATAGGGTAGGGGTTAGGCTTAGGGTTAGGGTTAGGGTACGGCTTAGTGTACGGGTGAGGGTACGGGTGAGGGTACTGCGTAGGGTATTGGTTAGGGTTAGGGTACGGCTTAGGATACAGGTTAGGGTACGGCGTAGGGTATGGGATAGGGTACGGGTGAGGGTACGGCGTATGGTAGGGGTTAGGGTTAGGGTTAGGGTACGGCTTAGGGTACGGGTTAGGGTACGGGTGAGGGTATGGCATAGGGTTTGGGTTAGGGTTAGGGTTAGGGTTAGGGTTAGGGTTAGGGTTAGGGTTAGGGTTGGGGTACGGCTTAGATTACGGGTGAGGATACGGGTCAGGGTACTGCATAGGGTATTGGTTATGGATGGGTACGGCTTAGGATACGGGTTAGGGTACGGGTTAGGGTACGGCGTAGGGTATGGGTTAGGGTTAGGGTTAGGGTTAGGGTTAGGGTACGGCTTAGGGTACGGGTGAGGGTATGGGTGAGGGTACTGCGTAGGGTATTGGTTAGGGTTAGGGTACGGCTTAGGATAAGGGTTAGGGTACGGGTTAGGGTACGGCATAGTGTATGGGTTAGGGTTAGGGTACGGCTTAGGATACGGGTTAGGGTTAGGGTTTGGGTTAGGGTTAGTTTTAGGGTTAGGGATTGGTTTAGGGTACGGTTTAGGATTACCGTACGTGTTAGCGTTAGGGTTTGTGTTAGGGTTAGGGTACGCGTTAGGGCTAGGGTAGGGGTTAGGGTACACGTTAGGATTAGGGTATTTATTAAACCTACCCCACTCTCTAGATACCACTTAGCACGTAAAGGAATATTATTTGGGGTCCAGCCATGGAGAAGATTTTAGTCACTAGGATAAGATAAAGAATAAACACATTATAAAAAAATCACATTAGGATTTTCTTTTTAACCTGTTCCTTAAAACACTAGTGCTTAGGAAATCTAATGGAGACAAAAGCAGTCAAGGGTAGTTTAGGGTTAGGGTTAGGGTTAGGGTTAGGGTACGGCTTAGGGTACGCGTTAGGGTACGTGTGAGGGTACGGCGTAGGGTATGGGTTACGGGTAGGGCTAGGGTTAGGGTTAGGGTTAGGGTACGGCTTATGGTATGGGTTAGGGTACGAGTGAGGGCAGGGCGTAAGGTATAGTTTAGGGTTAGGGTTAGTGTTAGGATACGGCTTAGGGTACGGTTTAGGGTAAGTGTGAGGGTACGTTGTATGGTATGGGTTCGCGTTAGGGTTAGGGTTAGGGTACGGCTTACGGTACGGGTTAGGGTACGGGTGAGGGTACTGCGTAGGGTATTGGTTAGGGTTAGGGTACGGCGTAGGATACAGGTTAGGGTACGGCGTAGGGTATGGGATAGGGTACGGGTGAGGGTACAGCGTAGGATAGGGGTTAGGGTTAGGGTTAGGGTTAGGGTTAGGGTACGGCTTAGGGTACGGGTTAGGGTACGGGTGAGGGTACTGCATAGGGTATTGGTTAGGGATGGGTACGGCTAAGGATACGGGTTAGGGTACGGGTTAGGGTACGGCGTAGGGTATGGGTTATGGTTAGGGTTAAGGTTAGGGTACGGATTAGGGTACGAGTTAGGTTACGGGTGAGGGTACAACGTAGGGTATAGGTTAGGGTTAAGGTTAGGGTTAGGGTACGGCTTAGGATATGGGTTAGGGTACGGGTGAGGGTACGGCATAGCGTATGGTTTAAGGTTAGTGTTAGGGTTAGGGTTAGGGTTAGTGTACGGCTTAGGGTACGGGTGAGGGAATGGGTGAGGGTACTGCGTAGGGTATTGGTTAGGGTTAGGGTACGGCTTAGGATAAGGGTTAGGGTACGGGTTAGGGTACGGCATACTGTATGGTTAGGGTTAGGGTACGGCTTAGTGTACAGGTTAGGGTACGGGTGAGGGTCCGGCGTAGGGTATAGGTTAGGGTTAGGGTTAGGGTTAGGGTATGGCTTAGGATACGGTTTAGGGTACGGGTGAGGGTATGGCGTAGCGTATGGGTTAGGGTTAGTGTTAGGGTTAGGGTACGGCTTAGGGTACGGGTTGGGATATGTGTGCGGTTACGGCGTAGGGTATTTGTTAGGGTTAGGGTACGGCTTAGGATACAGGTTAGGGTACGGCGTAGGGTATGGGATAGTGTACGGGTGAGGGTACGGCATAGGGTTTGGGTTAGGGTAAGGGTTAGGGTTAGGTTTAGGGTTAGGGTTAGGTTTGGGGTACGGCTTAGGTTACGGGTGAGGTTACGGGTGAGGGTACTGCATAGGGTATTGGTTAGGGATGGGTACTGCTTAGGATACGGGTTAGGGTACGGGTTAGGGTACGGTGTAGGGTATGGGTTAGGGTTAGGGTTAGGGTTAGGGTATGGCTTAGGGTACAGGTTATGGTACGGGCGAGTGTACGGCGTAAGGTATAGGTTAGGGTTAAGGTTAGGGTTAGGGTACGGCTTAGGATATGGTTTAGGGTACGGGTGAGGGTACGGCATAGCGTATGGGTTAAGGTTAGTGTTAGGGTTAGGGTTAGGGTTAGGGTACGGCTTAGGGTACGGGTGAGGGTATGGGTGAGGGTACTGCGTAGGGTATTGGTTAGGTTTAGGGTACGGCTTAGGATACAGGTTAGGGTACGGCGTAGGGTATGGGATAGGGTACGGGTGAGGGTACGGCGTATGGTAGGGGTTAGGGTTAGGGTTAGGGTACGGCTTAGGGTACGGGTTAGGGTACGGGTGAGGGTATGGCATAGGGTTTGGGTTAGGGTTAGGGTTAGGGTTAGGGTTAGGGTTAGGGTTAGGGTTAGGGTTGGGGTACGGCTTAGATTACGGGTGAGGATACGGGTCAGGGTACTGCATAGGGTATTGGTTATGGATGGGTACGGCTTAGGATACGGGTTAGGGTACGGGTTAGGGTACGGCGTAGGGTATGGGTTAGGGTTAGGGTTAGGGTTAGGGTTAGGGTACGGCTTAGGGTACGGGTGAGGGTATGGGTGAGGGTACTGCGTAGGGTATTGGTTAGGGTTAGGGTACGGCTTAGGATAAGGGTTAGGGTACGGGTTAGGGTACGGCATAGTGTATGGGTTAGGGTTAGGGTACGGCTTAGGATACGGGTTAGGGTTAGGGTTTGGGTTAGGGTTAGTTTTAGGGTTAGGGATTGGTTTAGGGTACGGTTTAGGATTACCGTACGTGTTAGCGTTAGGGTTTGTGTTAGGGTTAGGGTACGCGTTAGGGCTAGGGTAGGGGTTAGGGTACACGTTAGGATTAGGGTATTTATTAAACCTACCCCACTCTCTAGATACCACTTAGCACGTAAAGGAATATTATTTGGGGTCCAGCCATGGAGAAGATTTTAGTCACTAGGATAAGATAAAGAATAAACACATTATAAAAAAATCACATTAGGATTTTCTTTTTAACCTGTTCCTTAAAACACTAGTGCTTAGGAAATCTAATGGAGACAAAAGCAGTCAAGGGTAGTTTAGGGTTAGGGTTAGGGTTAGGGTTAGGGTACGGCTTAGGGTACGCGTTAGGGTACGTGTGAGGGTACGGCGTAGGGTATGGGTTACGGGTAGGGCTAGGGTTAGGGTTAGGGTTAGGGTACGGCTTATGGTATGGGTTAGGGTACGAGTGAGGGCAGGGCGTAAGGTATAGTTTAGGGTTAGGGTTAGTGTTAGGATACGGCTTAGGGTACGGTTTAGGGTAAGTGTGAGGGTACGTTGTATGGTATGGGTTCGCGTTAGGGTTAGGGTTAGGGTACGGCTTACGGTACGGGTTAGGGTACGGGTGAGGGTACTGCGTAGGGTATTGGTTAGGGTTAGGGTACGGCGTAGGATACAAGTTAGGGTACGGCGTAGGGTATGGGATAGGGTACGGGTGAGGGTACAGCGTAGGATAGGGGTTAGGGTTAGGGTTAGGGTTAGGGTTAGGGTACGGCTTAGGGTACGGGTTAGGGTACGGGTGAGGGTACTGCATAGGGTATTGGTTAGGGATGGGTACGGCTAAGGATACGGGTTAGGGTACGGGTTAGGGTACGGCGTAGGGTATGGGTTATGGTTAGGGTTAAGGTTAGGGTACGGATTAGGGTACGAGTTAGGTTACGGGTGAGGGTACAACGTAGGGTATAGGTTAGGGTTAAGGTTAGGGTTAGGGTACGGCTTAGGATATGGGTTAGGGTACGGGTGAGGGTACGGCATAGCGTATGGTTTAAGGTTAGTGTTAGGGTTAGGGTTAGGGTTAGTGTACGGCTTAGGGTACGGGTGAGGGAATGGGTGAGGGTACTGCGTAGGGTATTGGTTAGGGTTAGGGTACGGCTTAGGATAAGGGTTAGGGTACGAGTTAGGGTACGGCATACTGTATGGTTAGGGTTAGGGTACGGCTTAGTGTACAGGTTAGGGTACGGGTGAGGGTCCGGCGTAGGGTATAGGTTAGGGTTAGGGTTAGGGTTAGGGTATGGCTTAGGATACGGTTTAGGGTACGGGTGAGGGTATGGCGTAGCGTATGGGTTAGGGTTAGTGTTAGGGTTAGGGTACGGCTTAGGGTACGGGTTGGGATATGTGTGCGGTTACGGCGTAGGGTATTTGTTAGGGTTAGGGTACGGCTTAGGATACAGGTTAGGGTACGGCGTAGGGTATGGGATAGTGTACGGGTGAGGGTACGGCATAGGGTTTGGGTTAGGGTAAGGGTTAGGGTTAGGTTTAGGGTTAGGGTTAGGTTTGGGGTACGGCTTAGGTTACGGGTGAGGTTACGGGTGAGGGTACTGCATAGGGTATTGGTTAGGGATGGGTACTGCTTAGGATATGGGTTAGGGTACGGGTTAGGGTACGGTGTAGGGTATGGGTTAGGGTTAGGGTTAGGGTTAGGGTATGGCTTAGGGTACAGGTTATGGTACGGGCGAGTGTACGGCGTAAGGTATAGGTTAGGGTTAAGGTTAGGGTTAGGGTACGGCTTAGGATATGGTTTAGGGTACGGGTGAGGGTACGGCATAGCGTATGGGTTAAGGTTAGTGTTAGGGTTAGGGTTAGGGTTAGGGTACGGCTTAGGGTACGGGTGAGGGTATGGGTGAGGGTACTGCGTAGGGTATTGGTTAGGTTTAGGGTACGGCTTAGGATAAGGGTTAGGGTACGGGTTAGGGTACTGCATAGTGTATGGGTTAGGGTTAGGGTACGGCTTAGTGTACAGGTTAGGGTACTGGTGAGGGTCCGGCGTAGGGTATAGGTTAGGGTTAGGGTTAGGGTTAGGGTACGGCTTATGATACGGTTTAGGGTACGGGTGAGGGTATGGCGTAGCGTATGGGTTAGGGTTAGGGTTAGGGTTAGGGTACGGCTTAGGGTACGGGTTGGGATATGTGTGCGGTTACGGCATAGGGTATGGGTTAGGGTTAGGGTACGGCTTAGGGTACGCGTTAGGGTACGTTTGAGAGTACCGCGTAGGGTATGGGATAGGGTTAGGGCTAGGGTTAGGGTTAAGGTTAGGGTACAGCTTAGGGTATGGGTTAGGGTACGAGTGAGGGTAGGGCGTAAGGTATAGTTTCGGCTTAAGGTTAGGGTTAGGTTACGGCTTAGGGTATGGTTTAGGGTAAGTGTGAGGGTACGTTGTAGGGTATGGGTTAGGGTTAGGGTTAGGGTTAGGGTTAGTTTTAGGGTTAGGGATTGGTTTAGGGTACGGGTTAGGATTAGCATACATGTTAGGGTTAGGGTTTGGGTTAGGGTTAGGGTACACGTTAGGATTAGGGTATTTATTAAACCTATCCCACTCTCTAGATACCACTTAGCACGTAAAGGAATATTATTTGGGGTCCAGCCATGGAGAAGATTTTAGTCACTAGGATAAGATAAAGAATAAACACATTATAAAAAAATCACATTAGGATTTTCTTTTTAACCTGTTCCTTAAAACACTAGTGCTTAGGAAATCTAATGGAGGCAAAAGCAGTCAAGGGTAGTTTAGGGTTAGGGTTAGGGTTAGGGTTAGGTTTAGGGTTAGGGTTACGGTATGGCTTAGGGTACGCGTTAGTGTACGTGTGAGGGTACGGCGTAGGGTATGGGTTAAGGTTAGGGCTAGGGTTAGGGTACGGCTTAGGGTACGGTTTAGGGTAAGTGTGACGGTACGTTGTAGGGTATGGGTTAGGTTTAGGGTTAGGGTTAGGGTTAGGGTACGGCTTAGGGTACGGGTTAGGGTACAGGTGAGGGTACGGCGTAGCGTATGGGTTAGGGTTAGGGTTAGGGTTAGGGTAGGCTTAGGGTACGGGTTGGGATACGTGTGCGGTTACGGCGTAGGGTATGGGTTAGTGTTAGGGTACGGCTTAGGGTACGCGTTAGGGTACGTGTGAGAGTACCGCGTAGGGTATGGGATAGGGTTAGGGCTAGGGTTAGGGTTAGGGTTAGTTTTAGGGTTAGGGATTGGTTTAGGGTACGGGTTAGGATTAGCGTACGTATTAGGGTTAGGGTTAGGGTTAGGGTTAGGGTACGGCTTAGGGTACGCGTTAGGGTACATTTGAGGGTACGGCGTAGCGTATGGGTTAGGGGTAGGGATAGGGTTAGGGTTAGGGTTAGGTTATGGCTTAGGGTACGGGTTAGGGTACGAATGAGGGTAGGGCGTAAGGTATAGTTGAGGGTTAGGGTTAGATTTAGGGTACGGCTTAGGGTACGGTTTAGGTTAAGTGTGAGGGTACGTTGTAGGGTATGGGTTCGGGTTAGGGTTAGGGTTAGGGTACGGCTTAGGGTACGGTTTAGGGTACGGGTGAGGGTACTGCGTAGGGTATTGGTTAGGGTTAGGGTACGGCTTAGGATACAGGTTAGGGTTCGGCGTAGGGTGTGGGTTAGGGTACGGGTGAGGGTACGGGTGAGGGTACTGCGTAGTGTATTGGTTAGGGTTAGGGTTAGGGTTAGGGTTAGGGTTAGTTTTAGGGTTAGGGATTGGTTTAGGGTACGGGTTTGGATTAGCCTACGTCTTAGGGTTAGGGTTAGGGTACGCGTTAGGGTTAGGGCATGGGTTAGGGTTAGGGTACACGTTAGGATTAGGGTATTTATTAAACTTATCCCACTCTCTAGATACCACTTAGCACTTAAAGGAATATTATTTGGGGTCCAGCCATGGAGAAGATTTTTGTCACTAGGATAAGATAAAGAATATACACATTATAAAAAAATCACATTAGGATTTCTTTTTAACCTGTTCTTTAAAATACTAGTGCTTAGGAAATCTAATGGAGGCAAAAGCAGTCAAGGTTATTTTAGGGTTAGGGTTAGGGTTAGGTTTAGGGTTAGGGTTAGGGTTAGGTTTAGGGTTAGGGTATGGCTTAGGGTACGGGTTAGGGTACGGGTGAGGGTACGGCGTAGGGTATAGGTTAGGGTTAGGTTTAGGGTTTGGGTACGGCTTAGGATACGGGTTAGGGTACGGGTGAGGGTACGGCGTAGGGTATGGGTTAGGGTTAGGGTTAAGGTTAGGGTACGGCTTAGGATACGGTTTAGGGTACGGGTGAGGGTACGGCATAGCGTATGGGTTAGGGTTAGGGTTAGGGTTAGGGTTCGGGTACGGCTTAGGGAACGGGTTGGGATACGTGTGCGGTTACGGCGTAGGGTATGGGTTAGGGTTAGGGTACGGCTTAGGGTACGCGTTAGGGTACGTTTGAGAGTACCGTGTAGGGTATGGGATAGGGTTAGGGCTAGGGTTAGGGTTAAGGTTAGGGTACAGCTTAGGGTATGGGTTAGGTTACGAGTGAGGGTAAGGCATAAGGTATAGTTTCGGGTTAGTGTTAGGGTAAGGTTTCGGCTTAGGGTACGGTTTAGGGTAAGTGTGAGGGTACGTTGTAAGGTATGGGTTAGCGTTAGGGTTAGGGTTAGGGTTAGTTTTAGGGTTAGGGATTGGTTTGGGGTACGGGTTAGGATTAGCATACGTGTTAGGGTTAGGGTTTGGGTTAGGGTTAGGGTACGCGTTAGGGTTAGGGCATGGGTTAGGGTTAGGGTACACGTTAGGATTAGGGTATTTATTAAACCTATCCCACTCTCTAGATACCACTTAGCACGTAAAGGAATATTATTTGGGGTCCAGCCATGGAGAAGATTGTAGTCACTAGGATAAGATAAAGAATAAACACATTATAAAAAAATCACATTAGCATTTACTTTTTAACCTGTTCCTTAAAACGCTACTGCTTAGGAAATCTAATGGAGGCAAAGCAGTCAAGGGTAATTTAGGGTTAGGGTTAGGTTTAGGGTTAGGGTTAGGGTTAGGGTACGGCTTAGGGTACGGGTTAGGATACATGTGCGTTTACGGCATAAGGTATGGGTTAGGGTTAGGGTTAGGGTTAGGGTACAGGTTAGGGTACGGGTTAGGATACGAGTGAGGGTAGGGCGTAAGGTATAGTTTACGGTTAGTGTTAGGGTTAAGGTACGGCTTAGGGTACGGTATAGGTTAAGTGTGAGGGTACGTTGCAGGGTATGGGTTAGGGTTAGGGTTAGGGTTAGGGTACGGCTTAGGGTACGGTTTAGGGTACGGGTTAGGGTATTGCGTAGGGTATTGGTTAGGGTTAGTGTACGGCTTAGGATACGGGTTAGGGTACGGGTTAGGGTACGGCGTAGGGTATGGGTTAGGGTTACGGTTACGGTTAGGGTTAGGGTTAGGGTACAGCTTAGGGTACGGGTTAGTGTATGGGTGAGGGTACGGCATAGGGTAGGGGTTAGGCTTAGGGTTAGGGTTAGGGTACGGCTTAGTGTACGGGTGAGGGTACGGGTGAGGGTACTGCGTAGGGTATTGGTTAGGGTTAGGGTACGGCTTAGGATACAGGTTAGGGTACGGCGTAGGGTATGGGTTAGGGTTAGTGTTAGGGTACGGCTTAGGGTATGGGATAGGTTACGGGTGAGGATACGGCGTAGGGTAGGGGTTAGGTTTAGGTTTAGGCTTAGGGTTAGGGTTAGGGTTAGGGTACGGCTTAGGGTACGGGTTAGGTACTAGTGAGGGTAGGGCGTAAGGTGTAGTTTAGGGTTAGGGTTAGGGTAGGGTACGGCTTTGGGTAAGGTTTAGGGTAAGTGTGAGTGTACGTTGTAGGGTATGGGTTAGGATTAGGGTTAGGTTTAGGGTACGGCTTAGGGTACGGGTTAGGGTACGGGTGAGGGTACGGCGTAGGGTATGGGTTAGCGTTAGGGTTTGGGTTAGGGTTAGTTTTAGGGTTAGGGATTGGTTTAGGGTATGGTTTAGGATTAGCTTACGTGTTAGGGTTAGGGTTTGTGTTAGGGTTAGGGTACGCGTTAGGGCTAGGGTAGGGGTTAGGGTACACGTTAGTATTAGGGTATTTATTAAACCTACCCCACTCTCTAGATACCACTTAGCACGTAAAGGAATATTATTTGAGGTCCAGCCATGGAGAAGATTTTAGTCACTAGGATAAGTTAAAGAATAAAAAAATTATAAGAAAATCACATTAGGATTTTCTTTTTAACCTGTTCCTTAAAACACTAGTGCTTAGGAAATCTAATGGAGACAAAAGCAGTCAAGGGTAGTTTAGGGTTAGGGTTAGGGTTAGGGTTAGGGTTAGGGTACGGCTTAGGATACAGGTTACGGTACGGGTGAGGGTACGGCGTAGCGTATGGGTTAGGCTTAGGGTTAGGGTTAGTGTACGGCTTAGGGTACGGGTTAGGGTACGGGTTAGGGTACGTCATAGGGTATGGGTTAGGGTTAGGGTTAGGGTTAGGGCACAGCTTAGGGTACGGGTTAGGGTACGGGTGAGGGTACGGCGTAGCGTATGGGTTAGGGTTAGGGTTAGGGTTAGGGTACGGCTTAGGGTACGGGTTAGGATACGTGTGCGGTTACGGCGTAGGGTACGGGTTAGTTTTAGGGTTAGGGTTAGGGTACGGCTTAGGGTACGCGTTAGGGTACGTGTGAGGGTACGGCGCAGGGTATGGGTTAGGGGTAGGGCTAGGGTTAGGTTTAGGGTTAGGGTACGGTTTAGGGTACGGGTTAGGGTAGGAGTGAGGGCAGGGCGTAAGGTATAGTTTAGGGTTAGGGTTAGGGTTAGGATACGGCTTAGGGTACGGTTTAGGGTAAGTGTGAAGGTACGTTGTAGGGTATGGGTTCGCGTTAGGGTTAGGGTTAGGGTACGGCTTAGTGTATGGTAAAGGGTATGGGTGAGGCTACGGTGTACGGTAGGGGTCAGGGTTAGGGTTAGGGTTAGGGATAGGGTACGGCTTAGGGTACGGTTGAGGGTACGTGTGAGGGTACTGCGTACGGTATTGGTTAGGGTTAGGGTACGGCTCAGGATACGGGTTAGGGTACGGGTGAGGGTACGGCATAGCGTACGGGGTAGGGTTAGGGTACGGCTTAGGGTGTGGGATAGGGTACGGGTGAGGGTACGGCGTAGGGTATGGGTTAGCGTTAGGGTTTGGGTTAGGGTTAGTTTTAGGGTTAGGGATTGGTTTAGGGTACGGGTTAGGATTAGCATACATGTTAGGGTTAGGGTTTGGGTTAGGGTTAGGGTACGCATTAGGGTTAGGGTATGGGTTAGGGTTAGGGTACACGTTAGGATTAGGGTATTTATTAAACCTATCCCACTCTCTAGATACCACTTAGCACGTAAAGGAATATTATTTGGGGTCCAGCCATTGAGAAGATTTTAGTCACTAGGATAAGATAAAGAATAAACACATTATAAAAAAATCACATTAAGATTTTCTTTTTAACCTGTTCCTTAAAACACTAGTGCTTAGGAAATCTAATGGAGGCAAAAGCAGTCAAGGGTAGTTTAGGGTTAGGGTTAGGGTTAGGGTTAGTGTTAGGGTTAGGGTACGGATTAGGGTATGGAATAGGGTACGGGTGAGGGTACGGCGTAGGGTAGGTATTAGGATTAGGGTTAGGGTTAGGGTTAGGGTTAGGGTACGGCTTAGGGTACGGGTGAGGGTACTGCGTATTGTATTGGTTAGGGTTAGGGTACGGCTTAGGATACAGGTTAGGGTACGGCGTAGGGTATGGGTTAGGGTTAGTGCTAGGGTTAGGGTTAGGGTTAGGGTACGGCTTAGGGTATGCGATAGGGTACGTGTGAGGGTACGGCGTAGGGTATGGGTTAGGGGTAGGGCTAGGGTTAGGGTTAGGGGTAGGGTATGGCTTAGGGTATGGATTAGGGTACGAGTGAGGGTAGGGCGTAAGGTATAGTTTAGGGTTAGGGTTAGATTTAGGGTACGGCTTAGGGTACGGTTTAGTGTAAGTGTGAGGGTACGTTGTAGGGTATGCTTTCGGGTTAGAGTTAGGTTTAGTGTACGGCTTAGGGTACGGTTTAGGGTACGGGTGAGGGTACTGCGTAGGGTATTGGTTAGGGAAAGGGTATGGCTTAGGATACAGGTTAGGGTACGGCGTAGGGTATGGGTTAGGGTATGGGTGAGGGTACGGGTGAGGGTACTGTGTAGGGTATTGGTTAGGGTTAGGGTACGGCTTAGGATACGGGTTAGTGTATGGGTTAGGGTACGGCGTAGGGTATGGGTTAGGGTTAAGGTTAGGGTTAGGGTTAGGGTACAGCTTTGGGTACGGGTTGGGGTACGGGTGAGAGTACAGCATAGGGTAGGGGTTAGGGTTAAGGTTAGGGTTGGGGTACGGCTTAGGATACGGGTTAGGGTACGGGTGAGGGTACGGCATAGCGTATGGGTTAGGGTTAGGGTTAGGGTTAGGGTTAGGGTTAGTGTTAGGTTTAGGGTACGGCTTAGGGTACGGGTGAGGGTACGGGTGAGGGTACTGCGTAGGGTATTGGTTAGGGTTAGGGTACGGCGTAGGATACAGGTTAGGGTACGGCGTAGGGTATGGGATAGGGTACGGGTGAGGGTACGGCGTAGGGTAGGGGTTAGGGTTAGGGTTAGGGTTAGGGTTAGTGTTAGGGTTAGGGTACGGATTAGGGTATGGAATAGGGTACGGGTGAGGGTACGGCGTAGGGTAGGTATTAGGATTAGGGTTAGGGTTAGGGTTAGGGTTAGGGTACGGCTTAGGGTACGGGTGAGGGTACTGCATAGGGTATTGATTAGGGTTAGGGTACGGCTTAGGATACGGGTTAGGGTACGGGTTAGGGTACGGTGTAGGGTATAGGTTAGGGTTAGGATTAGGGTTAGGGTACGGCTTAGGATACGGTTTAGGGTACGTGTGAGGGTACGGCATAGCGCATGGGTTAGGGTTAGGGTTAGGGTTAGGGTACGGCTTAGGGTACGGGTGAGGGTATGGGTGAGGGTACTGCGTAGGGTATTGGTTAGGGTTAGGGTACGGCTTAGGATAAGGGTTAGGGTACGGGTGAGGGTACGGCGTAGGTTATGGGTTAGGGGTAGGGCTACGGTTAGGGATATGGTTAGGGTTCGGCTTAGGGTACTGGTTAGGGTATGAGTGAGGGTAGGGCGTAAGGTATAGTTTAGGGTTAGGGTTAGGGTTAGGTTACGGCTTAGGGTACGGTTTAGGGTAAGTGTGAGGGTACGTTGTAGGGTATGGGTTCGGGTTAGGGTTAGGGTTAGGGTACGGCTTAGGGTACGGGTTAGGGTACGGGTGAGAGTACGGCGTAGGGTATGGGTTAGGGTTAGGGTTAGGGTTAGTTTTAAGGTTAGGGATTGGTTTATGGTACGGGTTAGGATTAGCGTACGTGTTACGGTTAGGGTTTGGGTTAGGGTATGGGTTAGGGTTAGGGTACACGTTAGGATTAGGGTATTTATTAAACCTATCCCACTCTCTAGATACCACTTAGCACGTAAACGAATATTATTTGGGGTCCAGCCATGGAGAAGATTTTAGTCACTAGGATAAGATAAAGAATAAACACATTATAAAAAAATCACATTAGGATTTACTTTTTAACCTGTTCCTTAAAACACTAGTGCTTAGGAAATCTAATGGAGGCAAAGCAGTCAAGGGTAATTTAGGGTTAGGGTTAGTGTTAAGGTTAGGGTTAGGGTTAGGGTTCGGCTTAGGGTATGGGATAGGGTACGGGTGAGGGTACGGCGTAGGGTAGGGGTTAGGGTTAGGGTTAGGGTTAGGGTACGGCTTAGGGTACGGGTGAGGGTACTGCGTAGGGTATTGGTTAGGGTTAGGGTACGGCTTAGTATATGGGTTAGGGTACGGGTTAGGGTACGGCGTAGGGTATGGGTTAGGGTTAGGGTAGGTTAGGGTTAGGGTTAGGGTACAGCTTAGGGTATGGGTTAGGGTACGGGTGAGGGTACGGCGTAGGGTAGGGGTTAGGGTTAGGGCTAGGGTTAGGGTTAGGTTTAGGGTACGGGTTAGGGTAAGGGTTAGGGTACGAGTGAGGGTAGGGCGTAAGGTATATTTTACGGTTAGGGTTAGGGTTAAGGTACGGCTTAGGGTATGGTTTAGGGTAAGTGTGAGGGTACGTTGTAGGGTATGGGTTAGGGTTAGGGTTAGGGTTAGGGTTAGGGTACGGCTTAGGGTACGGGTTAGGGTACGGGTGAGGGTACGGCGTTAGCGTATGGGTTAGGTTACAGTTAGGGTTAGGGTACGGCTTAGGGTACGGGTTAGGGTACGGGTGAGGGTACGGCGTAGGGTATGGGTTAGCGTTAGGGTTTGGGTTAGGGTTAGTTTTAGGGTTAGGGATTGGTTTAGGGTATGGTTTAGGATTAGCGTACATGTTAGGGTTAGGGTTTGTGTTAGGGTTAGGGTACGGCCTAGGATACGGGTTAGGGTACGGGTGAGAGTACGGCGTAGGGTATGGGTTAGGGTTAGGGTTAGGGTTAGTTTTAAGGTTAGGGATTGGTTTAAGGTACGGGTTAGGATTAGCGTACGTGTTACGGTTAGGGTTTGGGTTAGGGTATGGGTTAGGGTACGGGTGAGGGTACGGCGTAGGGTAAGGGTTAGGGTTAGGGTTAGGGTTAGGGTTAGTGTACGGCTTAGGGTACGGGTGAGGGTACTGCGTAGGGTATTGGTTAGGGTTAGGGTACGGCTTAGGATATGGGTTAGGGTACGGGTTAGGGTACGGCGTAGGGTATGGGTTCGGGTTATGGTTAGGGTTAGGGTTAGGGTTAGGGTACAGCTTAGGGTATGGGTTAGGGTACGGGTGAGGGTACGGCGTAGGGTAGGGGTTAGGGTTAGGGCTAGGGTTAGGGTTAGGTTTAGGGTACGGGTTAGGGTAAGGGTTAGGGTACGAGTGAGGGTAGGGCGTAAGGTATAGTTTACGGTTAGGGTTAGGGATAAGGTACGGCTTAGGGTATGGTTTAGGGTAAGTGTGAGGGTACGTTGTAGGGTATGGGTTAGGGTTAGGGTTAGGGTTAGGGTTAGGGTACGGCTTAGGGTACGGGTTAGGGTACGGGTGAGGGTACGGCATAAGGTATGGGTTAGGGTTAGGGTTAGGGTTAGGGATTGGTTTAGGGTACGGGTTAGGATTAGCATACGTGTTAGGGTTAGGGTTTGGGTTAGGGTTAGGGTACGCGTTAGGGTTAGGGTATGGGTTAGGGTTAGGGTACACGTTAGGATTAGGGTATTTGTTAAACCTATCCCACTCTCTAGATACCACTTAGCACGTAAAGGAATATTATTTGGGGTCCAGCCATGGAGAAGATTTTAGTCAGTAGGATAAGATAAAGAATAAACACATTATAAAAAAATCACATTAGGATTTTCTTTTTAACCTGTTCCTTAAAACACTAGTGCTTAGGAAATCTAATGGAGGCAAAAGCAGTCAAGGGTAGTTTAGGGTTAGGGTTAGGGTTAGTGTTAGGGTTAGGGTATGGCTTAGGGTATGGAATAGGGTACGGGTGAGGGTACGGCGTAGGGTACGGATTAGGATTAGGCTTAGGGTTAGGGTTAGGGTACGGCTTAGGGTACGGGTGAGGGTACGGGTGAGGGTACTGCATAGGGTATTGGTTAGGGTTAGGGTACGGCTTAGGATACGGGTTACAGTACGGGTGAGGCTACGGCGTACGGTAAGGGTCAGGGTTAGGGTTAGGGTTAGGGTTAGGGTATGGCTTATGGTACGGTTGAGGGTACGGGTGAGGGTACTGCGTAGGGTATTGGTTAGGCTTAGGGTACGGCTTAGGATACGGGTTAGGGTACGGGTGAGGGTACGGCGTAGCGTATGGGTTAGGCTTAGGGTTAGGGTTAGGGTACAGCTTAGGGTATGGGTTAGGGTACGGGTTAGGGTACTTCGTAGGGTATGGGTTAG
This sequence comes from Eubalaena glacialis, assembly GCF_028564815.1. Lineage (NCBI taxonomy): Eukaryota > Metazoa > Chordata > Mammalia > Artiodactyla > Balaenidae > Eubalaena > Eubalaena glacialis. The sequence continues at coordinate 77,419 of NW_026871429.1, forward strand.
GGTTAGGGTTAGGGTTAGGGTTAGAGCACGGCTTAGGGTACGGGTTAGGGTACGGGTGAGGGTACGGCGTAGCGTATGGGTTAGGGTTATGTTTAGGGTTAGTGTACGGCTTAGGGTACGGGTTAGGATACGTGTGCGGTTACGGCGTAGGGTACGGGTTAGTTTTAGGGTTAGGGTTAGGGTACGGCTTAGGGTACGCGTTAGGGTACGTGTGAGGGTACGGCGTAGGGTATGAGTTAGGGGTAGGGCTAGGGTTAGGGTTAGGGTTAGGGCACGGCTTAGGATACGGGTTAGGGTACGGGTTACGGTACGGCGTAGGCTATGATTTAGGGTTAGGTTTAGGGTTAGGGTTAGGGTACGGCTTAGGGTACGGGTTAGGGTACGGGTGAGGGTATTGCGTAGGGTATTGGTTAGGGTTAGGGTACGGCTTAGGATACGGGTTAGGGTACGGGTTAGGGTACGGCGTAGGGTATGGGTTAGGGTTAGGGTTAGGGTTAGGGTTAGGGTTAGGGCACGGCTTAGGGTACGGGTTAGGATACGGGTTACGGTACGGCGTAGGCTATGATTTGGGTTAGGTTTAGGGTTACGGTTAGGGTACGGCTTAGGGTACGGTTTAGGGTACGGGTGAGAGTACGGTGTAGGGTATTGGTTAGGGTTAGGGTTAGGGTTAGGGCACTGCTTAGGAAAAGGGTTAGGGTACCGGTGAGGGTTAGGGTTACGGTTAGGGTACGGCTTAGGGTACGGGTTAGGATACATGTGCGGTTACGGCGTAGGGTATGGGTTAGGGTTAGTTTTAGGGTACGGCTTAGGGTACGCGTTAGGGTACGTGTGAGGGTACGGCGTACGGTATGGATAAGGGTTAGAGCTAGGGTTAGGGTTAGGGTATGGCTTAGGGTATGGGTTAGGGTACGAGTGAGGGCAGGGCATAAGGTATATTTTAGGGTTAGGGTTAGGGTTAGGGTACGGCTTGGTGTACGGTTTAGGGTAAGTGTGAGGGTACATTGTAAGGTATGGGTTCGGGTTAGGGTTAGGGTTAGTGTACGGCTTAGGGTACGGGTGAGGGTACGGGTTAGGGTACGGCGTAGGGTATGGGTTAGGGTTAGGGTTAGGGTTAGGGTAAGGCTTAGGGTACGGGTTAGTGTACGGGTGAGTGTACGGCGTAGGTTATGGGTTAGGGTTAGGGTTAGGGTTAGGGTACGGCTTAGGATACCGTTTAGGGTACGGGTGAGGGTACAGCATAGCGTATGGGTTAGGATTAGGGTTAGGGTTAGGGTTAGGGTACGGCTTAGGGTACGGGTGAGTGTATGGGTGAGGGTACTGCGTAGGTTATGGGTTAGGGGTAGGGCTAGGGTTAGGGATAGGTTTAGGGTACGGCTTAGGGTACGCGTTAGGGTATGAGTGAGCATACGGCATAGGGTTAGGGTTAGGGTTAGGGTTAGGGTTAGGGTTAGGGTACAGCTTAGGATACAGGTTAGGGTACGGCGTAGGGTATGGGTTAGGGTTAGGGTTAGGGTACGGCTTAGGGTACGGGTTAGGGTACGGGTGAGGGTACGGCGTAGGGTATAGGTTAGGGTTAGGGTTAGTGTTAGGGTTCGGCTTAGGATACGGGTTAGGGTACGGGTGAGGGTACGGCGTAGGGTATGGGTTAGGGTTACGGTTAGGGTTAGGGTTAGGGTTAAGGTACAGCTTAGGGTACGGGTTAGTGTACGGGTGAGGGTACGGCATAGGGTAGGGGTTAGGGTTAGGGTTAGGGTTAGGGTACGGCTTAGGGTACGGGTTATGGTACGGGTGAGGGTACGGCGTAGGGTAAGGGTTAGGGTTAGGGTTAGGATTTGTTTTAGGGTTAGGGATTCGTTTAGGGTACGGGTTAGGATGAGCGTACGTGTTAGGGTTAGGGTTTGGGTTAGGGTTAGGGTACGCGTTAGGTTTAGGGTATGGGTTAGGGTTAGGGTTAGGGTTAGGGTTAGTTTTAGGGTTAGTGATTGGTTTAGGGTACGGGTTAGGATTAGCATACGTGTTAGGGTTAGGGTTTGGGTTAGGGTTAGGGTACGCGTTAGGGTTAGGGTATGGGTTAGGGTTAGGGTACACGTTAGGATTAGGGTATTTATTAAACCTATCCCACTCTCTAGATACCACTTAGCACGTAAAGGAATATTATGTGGGGTCTAGCCATGGAGAAGATTTTAGTCACTAGGATAAGATAAAGAATAAACACATTATAAAAAAATCACATTAGGATTTTCTTTTTAACCTGTTTCTTAAAACATTGGTGCTTAGGAAATCTAATGGAGGCAAAAGCAGTCAAGGGTAGTTTAGGGTTAGGGTTAGGCTTAGGGTTAGTGTTAGGGTTAGGATACTGCTTAGGGTATGGGATTGGGTACGGGTGAGGGTACGGCGTAGGGTAGGGGTAACGGTTAGGGATAGGGTTAGGGTTAGGTTTAGGGTACGGCTTAGGGTACGGGTTAGGATACGTGTGCGGTTACGGCGTAGGGTATGGGTTAGGGTTAGGGATAGGGTTAGGGTACGGCTTAGGGTACGCGTTAGGGTACGTGTGAGTGCACGGCGTAGGGTATGGGTTAGGGTTAGGGCTAGGGTTTGGTTAGGTTTAGGGTACGGCTTAGGGTACGGGTTAGGGTACTAGTAAGGGTAGAGTGTAAGGTATAGTTTAGGATTAGGGTTAGGGTTAGGGTACGGCTTAGGATACGGGTTAGGGTACGGGTTAGGGTTAGGGTTAGGGTTAGGGTTAGGGTTAGGGTTAGGGTTAGGGTACAGCTTAGGGTACGGGTTAGGGTACGGGTGAGGGTACGGCATAGGTATAGGTTAGGGTTAAGGTTAGGGTTAGGGTACGGCTTAGGATATGGGTTAGGGTATGGGTGAGGGTACGGCATAGCGTATGGGTTAAGGTTAGTGTTAGGGTTAGGGTTAGGGTTAGGGTACGGCTTAGGGTACGGGTGAGGGTATGGGTGAGGGTACTGCGTAGGGTATTGGTTAGGGTTAGGGTACGGCTTAGGATAAGGGTTAGGGTACGGGTTAGGGTACGGCATAGTGTATGGGTTAGGGTTAGGGTTAGGGTTAGGGTACGGCTTAGGGTACGGGTTAGGGTACGGGTGAGGGTCCGGCGTATGTTATAGGTTAGGGTTAGGGTTAGGGCACGGCTTAGGATACGGTTTAGGGTACGGGTGAGGGTATGGCGTAGCGTATGGGTTAGGGTTAGGTTTAGGGTTAGGGTACGGCTTAGGGTACGGGTTGGGTTATGTGTGCGGTTACGGTATAGGGTATGGGTTAGGGTTAGGGTACGGCTTAGGGTACGCGTTAGGGTACGTTTGAGAGTACCGCGTAGGGTATGGGATAGGGTTAGGGCTAGGGTTAGGGTTAAGGTTAGGGTACAGCTTAGGGTATGGGTTAGGGTACGAGTGAGGGTAGGGCGTAAGGTATAGTTTCGGGTTAAGGTTAGGGTTAGGTTACGGCTTAGGGTACGGTTTAGGGTACGTGTGACGGTACGTTGTAGGGTATGGGTTAGGGTTAGGTTTAGGGTTAGGGTTAGTTTTAGGGTTAGGGATTGGTTTAGGGTACGGGTTAGGATTAGCATACGTGTTAGGGTTAGGGTTTGGGTTAGGGTTAGGGTACAGGTTAGGGTTAGGGTATGGGTTAGGGTTAGGGTACACGTTAGGATTAGGGTATTTATTAAACCTATCCCACTCTCTAGATACCACTTAGCACGTAAAGGAATATTATTTGGGGTCCAGCCATGGAGAAGATTTTAGTCACTAGGATAAGATAAAGAATAAGCACATTATAAAAAAATCACATTAGGATTTTCTTTTTAACCTGTTCCTTAAAACACTAGTGCTTAGGAAATCTAATGGAGGCAAAAGCAGTCAAGGGTAGTTTAGGGTTGGGGTTAGGGTTAGGGTTAGTGTTAGGGTTAGGGTACGGCTGAGGGTATGGTATAGGGTACGGGTGAGGCTACGGCGTATGGTAGGGGTCAGGGTTAGGTTTAGGGTTAGGGTTAGGGTATGGCTTAGGGTACGGTTGAGGGTACGGGTGAGGGTACTGCGTAGGGTATTGGTTAGGGTTAGGGTACGGCTTAGGATACGGGTTAGGGTACGGGTGAGGGTACGGCGTAGGGTATGGGTTAGCGTTAGGGTTTGGGTTAGGGTTAGTTTTAGGGTTAGGGATTGGTTTAGGGTATGGTTTAGGATTAGCGTACGTGTTAGGGTTAGGGTTTGTGTTAGGGTTAGGGTACGGCCTAGGATACGGGTTAGGGTACGGGTGAGAGTACGGCGTAGGGTATGGGTTAGGGTTAGGGTTAGGGTTAGTTTTAAGGTTAGGGATTGGTTTAAAGTACGGGTTAGGATTAGCGTACGTGTTACGGTTAGGGTTTGGGTTAGGGTATGGGTTAGGGTACGGGTGAGGGTACGGCGTAGGGTAGGGGTTAGGGTTAGGGTTAGGGTTAGGGTTAGTGTACGGCTTAGGGTACGGGTGAGGGTACTGCGTAGGGTATTGGTTAGGGTTAGGGTACGGCTTAGGATATGGGTTAGGGTACGGGTTAGGGTACGGCGTAGGGTATGGGTTAGGGTTAGGGTTAGGGTTAGGGTTAGGGTTAGGGTACAGCTTAGGGTATGGGTTAGGGTACGGGTGAGGGTACGGCGTAGGGTAGGGGTTAGGGTCAGGGCTAGGGTTAGGGTTAGGTTTAGGGTACGGGTTAGGGTAAGGGTTAGGGTACGAGTGAGGGTAGGGCGTAAGGTATAGTTTACGGTTAGGGTTAGGGATAAGGTACGGCTTAGGGTATGGTTTAGGGTAAGTGTGAGGGTACGTTGTAGGGTATGGGTTAGGGTTAGGGTTAGGGTTAGGGTTAGGGTACGGCTTAGGGTACGGGTTAGGGTACGGGTGAGGGTACGGCATAAGGTATGGGTTAGGGTTAGGGTTAGGGTTAGGGATTGGTTTAGGGTACGGGTTAGGATTAGCATACGTGTTAGGGTTAGGGTTTGGGTTAGGGTTAGGGTACGCGTTAGGGTTAGGGTATGGGTTAGGGTTAGGGTACACGTTAGGATTAGGGTATTTGTTAAACCTATCCCACTCTCTAGATACCACTTAGCACGTAAAGGAATATTATTTGGGGTCCAGCCATGGAGAAGATTTTAGTCACTAGGATAAGATAAAGAATAAACACATTATAAAAAAATCACATTAGGATTTTCTTTTTAACCTGTTCCTTAAAACACTAGTGCTTAGGAAATCTAATGGAGGCAAAAGCAGTCAAGGGTAGTTTAGGGTTAGGGTTAGGGTTAGTGTTAGGGTTAGGGTATGGCTTAGGGTATGGAATAGGGTACGGGTGAGGGTACGGCGTAGGGTACGGATTAGGATTAGGCTTAGGGTTAGGGTTAGGGTACGGCTTAGGGTACGGGTGAGGGTACGGGTGAGGGTACTGCATAGGGTATTGGTTAGGGTTAGGGTACGGCTTAGGATACGGGTTACAGTACGGGTGAGGCTACGGCGTACGGTAGGGGTCAGGGTTAGGGTTAGGGTTAGGGTTAGGGTATGGCTTATGGTACGGTTGAGGGTACGGGTGAGGGTACTGCGTAGGGTATTGGTTAGGCTTAGGGTACGGCTTAGGATACGGGTTAGGGTACGGGTGAGGGTACGGCGTAGCGTATGGGTTAGGCTTAGGGTTAGGTTTAGGGTACAGCTTAGGGTATGGGTTAGGGTACGGGTTAGTGTACTTCGTAGGGTATGGGTTAGGGTTAGGGTTAGGGTTAGGGTTAGAGCACGGCTTAGGGTACGGGTTAGGGTACGGGTGAGGGTACGGCATAGCGTATGGGTTAGGGTTATGGTTAGGGTTAGTGTACGGCTTAGGGTACGGGTTAGGATACGTGTGCGGTTACGGCGTAGGGTACGGGTTAGTTTTAGGGTTAGGGTTAGGGTACGGCTTAGGGTACGCGTTAGGGTACGTGTGAGGGTACGGCGTAGGGTATGAGTTAGGGGTAGGGCTAGGGTTAGGGTTAGGGTTAGGGCACGGCTTAGGATACGGGTTAGGGTACGGGTTACGGTACGGCGTAGGCTATGATTTAGGGTTAGGTTTAGGGTTAGGGTTAGGGTACGGCTTAGGGTACGGGTTAGGGTACGGGTGAGGGTATTGCGTAGGGTATTGGTTAGGGTTAGGGTACGGCTTAGGATACGGGTTAAGGTACGGGTTAGGGTACGGCGTAGGGTATGGGTTAGGGTTACGGTTACGGTTAGGGTTAGGGTTAGGGTACAGCTTAGGTTACGGGATAGGGTACGTGTGAGGGTACGGCATAGGGTAGGGGTTAGGCTTAGGGTTAGGGTTAGGGTACGGCTTAGTGTACGGGTGAGGGTACGGGTGAGGGTACTGCGTAGGGTATTGGTTAGGGTTAGGGTACGGCTTAGGATACAGGTTAGGGTACGGCGTAGGGTATGGGTTAGGGTTAGGGTTAGGGTTAGGGTACGGCTTAGGGTACGGGTTAGGGTACGGGTGAGGGTCCGGCGTAGGCTATAGGTTAGGGTTAGGGTTTGGGTTAGGGCACGGCTTAGGATACGGTTTAGGGTACGGGTGAGGGTATGGCGTAGCGTATGGGTTAGGGTTAGGTTTAGGGTTAGGGTACGGCTTAGGGTACGGGTTGGGTTATGTGTGCGGTTACCGCATAGGGTATGGGTTAGGGTTAGGGTACGGCTTAGGGTACGCGTTAGGGTACGTTTGAGAGTACCGCGTAGGGTATGGGATAGGGTTAGGGCTAGGGTTAGGGTTAAGGTTAGGGTACAGCTTAGGGTATGGGTTAGGGTACGAGTGAGGGCAGGGCGTAAGGTATAGTTTCGGGTTAAGGTTAGGGTTAGGTTACGGCTTAGGGTACGGTTTAGGGTACGTGTGAGGGTACGTTGTAGGGTATGGGTTAGGGTTAGGGTTAGGGTTAGGGTTAGTTTTAGGGTTAGGGATTGGTTTAGGGTACGGGTTAGGATTAGCATACGTGTTAGGGCTAGGGTTTGGGTTAGGGTTAGGGTACGCATTAGGGTTAGGGTATGGGTTAGGGTTAGGGTACACGTTAGGATTAGGGTATTTATTAAACCTATCCCACTCTCTAGATACCACTTAGCACGTAAAGGAATATTATTTGGGGTCCAGCCATGGAGAAGATTTTAGTCACTAGGATAAGATAAAGAATAAACACATTATAAAAAAATCACATTAGGATTTTCTTTTTAACCTGTTCCTTAAAACACTAGTGCTTAGGAAATCTAATGGAGGCAAAAGCAGTCAAGGGTATTTTAGGGTTAGGGTTAGGGTTAGGGTTAGTGTTAGGGTTAGGGTACGGATTAGGGTATGGAATAGGGTACAGGTGAGGGTACGGCGTAGGGTAGGGATTAGGATTAGGGTTAGGGTTAGGGTTAGGGTTAGGGTTAGGGTACGGCTTAGGGTACGGGTTAGTGTACGGGTTATGGTATGGCGTAGGGTATGGTTTAGGGTTAGGGTACGGCTTAGGGTACGCGTTAGGGTACGTGTGAGAGTACCGCGTAGGGTATGGGATAGGGTTAGGGCTAGGGTTAGTGTTAGGGTTAGGGTTAGAGTACGGCTTAGGGTACGGGTTAGGGTACGGGTGAGGGTACGGCGTAGGGTATAGTTTAGGGTTAGGGTTAGGGTTAGGGTACGGCTTAGGGTACGGGTTAGGGTACGGGTGAGGGTACGGCGTAGGGTATAGGTTAGGGTTAGGGTTAGGGTTAGGGTACGGCTTAGGTTACGGGTTAGGGTACGGGTGAGTGTACGGCGTAGGGTATGGGTTAGGGTTAGGGTTTGGGTTAGGGTTAGTTTTAGGGTTAGGCATTGGTTTAGGGTACGGATTAGGATTAGCTTACGTGTTCGGGTTAGGGTTTGGTTTAGCGTTAGGGTACGCGTTAGGGCTAGGGTAGGGGATAGGGTACACGTTAGGATTAGGGTATTTATTAAACCTACCCCACTCTCTAGATACCACTTAGCACGTAAAGGAATATTATTTGGGGTCCAGCCATGGAGAAGATTTTAGTCACTAGGATAAGATAAAGAATAAACACAATATAAAAAAATCACATTAGGATTTTCTTTTTAACCTGTTCCTTAAAACACTAGTGCTTAGGAAATCTAATGCAGACAAAAGCAGTCAAGGGTAGGTTAGGGTTAGGGTTAGGGTTAGGGTAAGGGTTAGGGTACGGCTTAGGGTATGGAATAGGGTACGGGTGAGGGTACGGAGTAGGGTAGGGGTTAGGGTTAGGGTTAGGGTTAGGGTTAGGGTACGGCTTAGGATACAGTTTAGGGTACGGGTGAGGGTATGGCGTAGCGTATGGTTTAGGGTTAGGGTTAGGGTTAGGGTACGGCTTAGGGTACGGGTTGGGATATGTGTGCGGTTACGGCGTAGGGTATGGGTTAGGGTTAGGGTACGGCTTAGGGAACGCGTTAGGGTACGTTTGAGAGTACCGCGTAGGGTATGGCATAGGGTTAGGGCTAGGGTTAAGGTTAAGGTTAGGGTACAGCTTAGGGTATGGGTTAGGGTATGAGTGAGGGTAGGGCGTAAGGTTTGGTTTCGGGTTAAGGTTAGGGTTAGGTTACGGCTTAGGGTACGGTTTAGGGTAAGTGTGAGGGTACGTTGTAGGGTATGGGTTAGGGTTAGGGTTAGTTTTAGGATTAGGGATTGGTTTAGTGTACGGGTTAGGATTAGCATACGTGTTAGGGTTAGGGTTTGGGTTAGGGTTAGGGTACGCATTAGGGTTAGGGTATGGGTTAGGGTTAGGGTACACGTTAGGATTAGGGTATTTATTAAACCTATCCCACTCTCTAGATACCACTTAGCACGTAAAGGAATATTATTTGGGGTCCAGCCATGGAGAAGATTTTAGTCACTAGGATAAGATAAAGAATAAACACATTATAAAAAAATCACATTAGGATTTTCTTTTTAACCTGTTCCTTAAAACACTAGTGCTTAGGAAATCTAATGGAGGCAAAAGCAGTCAAGGGTAGTTTAGGGTTAGGGTTAGGGTTAGGGTTAGTGTTAGGGTTAGGGTACGGCTTAGGGTATGGGATAGGGTACGGGTGAGGGTACGGCGTAGGGTAGGGTTTAGGGTTAGGGTTAGGGTTAGGGTTAGGGTACGGCTTAGGGTACGGGTCAGGGTACTGCGTAGGGTATTGTTTAGGGTTAGGGTACGGCTTAGGATACGAGTTAGGGTACGGGTTAGGTTACGACGTAGGGTATGGGTTAGAGTTAGGGTTAGGGTTAGGGTTAGGGTACAGCTTAGGGTATGGGTTAGGGTACGTGTGAGGGTACGGCGTAGGGTAGGGGTTAGGGTTAGGGTTAGGGTTAGGGTACGGCTTAGGATACGGGTTAGGGTCCGGGTGAGGGTACGGCGTAACGTATGGGTTAGGGTTAGGGTTAGGGTTAGGGTACGGCTTAGCGTACGGGTTAGGATACATGTGCGGTTACGGCGTAGGGTATGGGTTAGGGTTAGGGTTAGGGTTAGGTTACGGCGTAGGGTACGCATTAGGGTACGTGTGAGGGTATGGCATAGGGTATGGGTTAGGGTTAGGGCTAGGGTTAGGGTTAGGGTACGGGTTAGGGTAAGGGTTAGGGTACCAGTGAGGGTAGGGCGTAAGGTATAGTTTACGGTTAGGGTTAGGGTTAAGGTACGGCTTAGGGTATGGTTTAGGGTAACTGTGAGGGTACGTTGTAGGGTATGGGTTAGGGTTAGGGTTAGGGTTAGGGTTAGGGTACGGCTTAGGGTACGGATTAGGGTACGGGTGAGGGTACGGTGTAGGGTATGGGTTAGGGTTAGGGTTAGGGTTAGGGATTGGTTTAGGGTACGGGTTAGGATTAGCGTACGTGTTAGGGTTAGGGTTTGGGTTAGGGTTAGGGTACGCGTTAGGGTTAGGGCATAGGTTAGGGTTAGGGTACACGTTAGGATTAGGGTATTTATTAAACCTATCCCACTCTCTAGATACCACTTAGCACGTAAAGGAATATTATTTGGGGTCCAGCCATGGAGAAGATTTTCGTCACTAGGATAAGATAAAGAATAAACACATTATAAAAAAATAACATTAGGATTTTCTTTTTAACCTGTTCCTTAAAACACTAATGCTTAGGAAATCTAATGGAGGCAAAAGCAGTCAAGGGGAGTTTAGGGTTAGGGTTAGGGTTAGGGTTAGTATTAGGGTTAGGGTACGGCTTAGGGTATGGTATAGGGTACGGGTGAGGCTACGGCGTACGGTAGGGGTCAGGGTTAGGGTTAGGGTTAGGCTTAGCGTATGGCTTAGGGTACGCGTTAGGGTACGTGTGAGGGTACGGCGTAGGGTATGGATTAGGGTTAGGGCTAGGGTTAGGGTTAGGGTTAGGTTACGACTTAGTGTACGGGTTAGGGTACTAGTGAGGGTAGGGCGTAAGGTGTAGTTTAGGGTTAGGGTTAGGGTTAGGGTACGGCTTAGGGTAAGGTTTAGGGTAAGTGTGAGGGTACGTTGTAGAGTATGGGTTAGGGATAGGGTTAGGTTTAGGGTACGGCTTAGGGTACGGGTTAGGGTACGGGTGAGGGTACGGCGTAGGGTATGGGTTACCGTTAGGGTTTGGGTTAGGGTTAGTTTTAGGGTTAGGGATTGTTTTAGTGTATGGTTTAGGATTAGCGTACGTGTTAGGGTTGGGGTTTGTGTTAGGGTTAGGGTACGCGTTAGGATTAGGTTATGGGTTAGGGTTAGGTTACACGTTAGGATTAGGGTATTTATTAAACCTACCCCACTCTCTAGATACCACTTAGCACGTAAAGGAATATTATTTGGGGTCCAGCCATGAGAAGATTTTAGTCACTAGGATAAGATAAAGAATAAACACATTATAAAAAAATCACATTAGGATTTTCTTTTTAACCTGTTCCTTAAAACACTAGTGCTTAGGAAATCTAATGGAGACAAAAGCAGTCAAGGGTAGTTTAGGTTTAGGGTTAGGGTTAGGGTTATGGTTAGGGTTAGGGTTAGGGTACGGGTTAGGGTATGGGATAGGGTACGGGTGAGGGTACGGCGTAGGGTAGGGGTTAGGGTTAGGGTTAGGGTTAGGGTATGGCTTAGGGTACGGGTGAGGGTACTGCGTAGGGTATTGGTTAGGGTTAGGGTACGGCTTAGGATACGGGTTAGGGTACAGATTAGGGTACGGCGTAGGGTATGGGTTAGGGTTAGGGTTAGGGTTAGGGTTAGGGTACGGCTTAGGGTACGGTATAGGGTACGGGTGAGGGTAGGGCGTAATGTATAGGTTAGGGTTAGGGTTAGGGTTAGGGTACGGCTTAGGATACGGGTTAGGGTACGGGTGAAGGTACGGCGTAGCGTATGTGTTAGGCTTAGGGTTAGGGTTAGGGTACGGCTTAGGGTACGGGTTAGGGTACGTGTGAGGGTACGGCGTAGTGTATGGGTTAGGGGTAGGGCTAGGGTTAGGGTGAGGGTTAGGGTACGTCTTAGGGTACGGGTTAGGGTACGAGTGAGGGCAGGGCGTAAGGTATAGTTTAGGGTTAGGGTTAGGGTTAGGATACGGCTTAGGGTACGGTTTAGGGTAAGTGTGAGGGTACGTTGTAGGGTATGGGTTCGCGTTAGGGTTAGGGTTAGGGTACGGCTTAAGATACGGTTTAGGGTACGGGTTAGGGTATGGCGTAGCGTATGGGTTAGGGTTAGGGTTAGGGTTAGGGTACGGCTTAGGGTACGGGTTGGGATATGTGTGCGGTTACGGCGTAGGGTATGGGTTAGGATTAGGGTACGGCTTAGGGTACGCATTAGGGTACGTTTGAGAGTACCGCGTAGGGTATGGGATAGGGTTAGGGCTAGGGTTAGGGTTAAGGTTAGGGTACAGCTTAGGGTATGGGTTAGGGTACGAGTGAGGGTAGGGCGTAAAGTATAGTTTCGGGTTAAGGTTAGGGTTAGGTTACGGCTTAGGGTATGGTTTAGGGTAAGTGTGAGGGTACGTTGTAGGGTATGGGTTAGGGTTAGGGTTTGGGTTAGAGTTAGTTTTAGGGTTAGGCATTGGTTTAGGATACGGATGAGGATTAGCGTACGTGTTAGGGTTAGGGCTTGGGTTAGGGTTAGGGTACGCGTTAGGGCTAGGGTAGGGGATATGGTACACGTTAGGATTAGGGTATTTATTAAACCTACCCCACTCTCTAGATACCACTTAGCACGTAAAGGAATATTGTTTGGGGTCCAGCCATGGAGAAGATTTTAGTCACTAGGATAAGATAAAGAATAAACACATTATAAAAAAATCACATTAGGATTTTCTTTTTAACCTGTTCCTTAAAACACTAGTACTTAGGAAATCTAATGGAGACAAAAGCAGTCAAGGGTAGTTTAGGGTTAGGGTTAGGGTTAGGGTTAGGGTTAGGGTACGGCTTAGGGTATGGGATAGGGTACGGGTGAGGGTACGGCGTAGGGTAGGGGTTAAGGTTAGTGTTAGGGTTAGGGTTAGGTTTAGTGTTAGGGTACGGGTGAGGGTACGGGTGAGGGTACTGCGTAGGGAATTGGTTAGGGTTAGGGTACGGCTTAGGATACGGGTTTGGGTATGGGTTAGGGTACGGCGTAGGTATGGGTTAAGGTTAGGGTTAGGGTTAGGGTACGGCTTAGGGTACGGGTTAGGGTACGGGTGAGTGAACGGCGTAGGGTATAGGTTAGGGTTAGGGTTAGGGTTAGGTTACGGCTTAGGATACGGGTTAGGGTACGGGTGAGGGTACGGCGTAGCGTATGGGTTAGGGTTAGGGTTAGGGTTAGGGTTAGGGTTAGGGTTAGGGCACGGCTTCGGATACGGGTTAGGGTACGGGTTACGGTACGGCGTAGACTATGATTTAGGGTTAGGTTTAGGGTTAGGGTTAGGGTACGGCTTAGGGTACGGGTTAGGGTACGGGTGAGGGTACGGCGTAAGGTATGGGTTAGGGTTAGGGTTAGCGTTAGGGATTGGTTTAGGGTACGGGTTAGGATTAGCGTATGTCTTAGGGTTAGGGTTTGGGTTAGGTTTAGGGTACGCGTTAGGGTTAGGGTATGGGTTAGGGTTAGGGTACGCGTTATGATTAGGATATTTATTAAACCTATCCCACTCTCTAGATACCACTTAGCACGTAAAGGAATATTATTTGGGGTCCAGCCATGGAGAAGATTTTAGTCACTAGGATAAGATAAAGAATAAGCACATTATAAAAAAATCACATTAGGATTTTCTTTTTAACCTGTTCCTTAAAACACTAGTGCTTAGGAAATCTAATGGAGGCAAAAGCAGTCAAGGGTAGTTTAGGGTTGGGGTTAGGGTTAGGGTTAGTGTTAGGGTTAGGGTACGGCTTAGAGTATGGTATAGGGTACGGGTGAGGCTACGGCGTACGGTAGGGGTCAGGGTTAGGTTTAGGGTTAGGGTTAGGTTATGGCTTAGGGTACGGTTGAGGGTACGGGTGAGGGTACTGCGTAGGGTATTGGTTAGGGTTAGGGTACGGCTTAGGATACGGGTTTGGGTACGGGTGAGGGTACGGCGTAGGGTATGGGTTAGCGTTAGGGTTTGGGTTAGGGTTAGTTTTAGGGTTAAGGATTGGTTTAGGGTATGGTTTAGGATTAGCGTACGTGTTAGGGTTAGGGTTTGTGTTAGGGTTAGGGCACGGCCTAGGGTACGGGTTAGGGTACGGGTGAGAGTACGGCGTAGGGTATGGGTTAGGGTTAGGGTTAGGGTTAGTTTTAAGGTTAGGGATTGGTTTAAGGTACGGGTTAGGATTAGCGTACGTGTTACGGTTAGGGTTTGGGTTAGGGTATGGGTTAGGGTTAGGGTACACGTTAGGATTAGGGTATTTATTAAACCTATCCCACTCTCTAGATACCACTTAGCACGTAAACGAATATTATTTGGGGTCCAGCCATGGAGAAGATTTTAGTCACTAGGATAAGATAAAGAATAAACACATTATAAAAAAATCACATTCGGATTTTCTTTTTAACCTGTTCCTTAAAACACTAGTGCTAAGGAAATCTAATGGAGGCAAAAGCAGTCAAGGGTAGTTCAGGGTTAGGGTTAGGGTTAGGGTTAGTTTTAGGGTTAGGGATTGGTTTAGGGTACGGGTTAGGATTAGCGTACGTGTTAGGATTAGGGTTTGGGTTAGGGTTAGGGTACGCGTTAGGATTAGGTTATGGGTTAGGGTTAGGTTACACGTTAGGATTAGGGTATTTATTAAACCTATCCCACTCTCTAGATACCACTTAGCACGTAAAGGAATATTATTTGGGGTCCAGCCATGGAGAAGATTTTAGTCACTAGGATAAGATAAAGAATAAACACATTATAAAAAAATCACATTAACATTTTCTTTTTAACCTGTTCCTTAAAACACTAGTGCTTAGGAAATCTAATGGAGGCAAAAGCAGTCAAGGGTAGTTTACGGTTAGGGTTAGTGTTAGAGTTAGGGTACGGCTTAGGGTATGGGATAGGGTACGGGTGAGGGTACGGCGTAGGGTAGGGGTTAGGGTTAGGGTTAGGGTACGGGTGAGGGTACGGCTTAGCGTATGGGTTAGGGTTAGGGTTAGGGTTAGGGTACGGCTTAGGGTACGCGTTAGGGTACGTGTGAGGGTACGGCGTAGGGTATAGGTTAGGGTTCGGGCTAGGGTTATGTTTAGGGTTAGGGTACGGCTTAGGGTACGGGTTAGGGTACGAGTGAGGGTAGGGCGTAAGGTATAGTTTAGGGTTAGGTTTAGGGTTAGGGTACGGCTTAGGATACGGGTTAGGGTACGGGTGAGGCTACGGCGTAGCGTATGGGTTAGGGTTAGGGTTAGGGTTAGGGTACGGCTTAGAGTACGGGTGAGGGTACGGCATAGGGTATGGGTTAGGTTTAGGGTTAGGGTTAGAGTATGGCTTAGGGTACAGGTTAGGGTATGGATGAGGGTACGGCGTAGGGCAGGGGTTAGGTTTAGGGTTAGATGTAGTGTTAGGGTTAGGTTAAGGCTTAGGGTACATGTTAGGGTATGGGTGAGGGTATGGCGTAGATTATGGTTTAGGGTTAGGATTATGGTTAGGGTACTGTTTAGGATACGGGTGAGGCTACGGGTGAGTGTACATCGTACTTTATGGGTTAGGGATAGGGTTAGGTTTAGGGTACATCTTAGGGTATAGGTTAGGGTACGGGTGAGGGTACGGCGTAGGGTATGGGTGAGGGTTAGGTTTAGTGTTAGGGTTAGGGTACGGCTTAGGGTACGGTTTAGGTTACGGGTCAGTGTACGTATGAGGGTGCGGCGTAGGGTATGGGTTAGGCTTAGGTTTAGCGTTAGGGTTAGGGTACGGCTTAGGGTACGGCTTAGGATACGGGTTAGGGTACAGGTGAGGATACGGCGTAGGGTATGGGTTTGGGTTAGGGTTTGGGTTAGGGTTAGTTTTAGGGTTAGGGATTGGTTTAGGGTACGGTTTAGGATTAGCGTACGTGTTAGGGTTAGGGTTTGGGTTAGGGTTAGGGTAGGCGTTAGGGCTAGGGTAGGGGTTAGGGTACACGTTAGGATTAGGGTATTTATTAAACCTACCCCACTCTCTAGGTACCACTTAGCACGTAAAGGAATATTATTTGGGGTCCAGCCATGGAGAAGATTTTACTCACTAGGATAAGATAAAGAATAAACACATTATAAAAAAATCACATTAGGATTTTCTTTTTAACCTGTTCCTTAAAACACTAGTGCTTAGGAAGTCTAATGGAGACAAAAGCAGTCAAGGGTAGTTTAGGGTTAGAGTTAGGGTTAGGGTTAGGGTTAGGGTACGGCTTAGGGTATGGGATAGGGTACGGGTGAGGGTACGGCGTAGGGTACGGGTTAGGGTTAGGGTTAGGGTTAGGGTATGGCTTAGGTTATGGGTTAGGGTACGGTTGAGGGTACGGCGTAGGGTATAGTTTAGGGTTAGGGTTAGGGTTACGGTACGGCTTAGGATACGGGTTAGGGTACGGGTGAGGGTATGGCGTAGCGTATTGGTTAGGGTTAGGGTTAGGGTTAGGGTTAGGGTTAGGGTTAGTGTTGAGGTACGGCTTAGGGTACGGGTGAGGGTACGGTTGAGGGTACCGCATAGGGTATGGGTTAGGGTTAGGTTTGGGGTTAGGGTACGGCTTAGGGTATGGTTTAGGGTACGGGTGAGTGTACGGCGTATGGTATAGGTTAGGTTTAGGATTAGGTTTAGAGTTGGGTTTAGGGTTAGTGTACGGCTTAGGGTATGGTTTATGGTACGGAAGAGAGTATGGCCTAGGGGATGGGTTAGGTTAGGGTGAGGGTTAGGGTTAGGGTACGGCTTAGGGTACGGTTTAGGGTAAGTGTGAGGGTTAGGGTTAGGGTTAGGGTTAGGGTTAGTTTTAGGGTTAGGGATTGGTTTAGAGTACGGGTTAGGATTAGCGTACGTGTTAGGGTTAGGGTTTGGGTTAGGGTTAGGGTACGCGTTAGGTTTAAGGTATGGGTTAGGGTTAGGGTACACGTTAGGATTAGGGTATTTATTAAACCTATCCCACTCTCTAGATACCACTTAGCACGTAAAGGAATATTATTTGGAGTCCAGCCATGGAGAAGATTTTAGTCACTAGGATAAGATAAAGAATAAACACATTATAAAAAAATCACATTGGGATTTTCTTTTTAACCTGTTCCTTAAAACACTAGTGCTAAGGAAATCTAATGGAGGCAAAAGCAGTCAAGGGTAGTTTAGGGTTAGGGTTAGGGTTAGGGTTAGGGTTAGGGTTAGTTTTAGGGTTAGGGATTGGTTTAGGGTACGGTTTAGGATTAGCGTACGTGTTACGGTTAGGGTTTGGGTTAGGGTTAGGGTACGCGTTAGGGCTAGGGTAGGGGTTAGGGTACACGTTAGGATTAGGGTATTTATTAAACCTACCCCACTCTCTAGGTACCACTTAGCACGTAAAGGAATATTATTTGGGGTCCAGCCATGGAGAAGATTTTAGTCACTAGGATAAGATAAAGAATAAACACATTATAAAAAAATCACATTAGGATTTTCTTTTTAACCTGTTCCTTAAAACACTAGTGCTTAGGAAGTCTAATGGAGGCAAAAGCAGTCAAGGGTAGTTTAGGGTTAGGCTTAGGGTTAGTGTTAGGGTTAGGGTACGGCTTAGGATATGGAATGGGGTAGGTGTGAGGGTACAGCGTAGGGTATGGGTTAGGGTTAGGGCTAGGGTTAGGGTTAGGGTACGGCTTAGGGTACGGTTTAGGGTAAGAGTGAGGGTAGGGCTTAAGGTATAGTTTAGGGTTAAGGTTAGGGTTAGGGTAGGGCTTAGGGTACGCTTTAGGGTAAGTGTGAGGGTACGTTGTAGTGTATGGTTAGCGTTAGGGTTAGGGTTAGGGTATGGCTTAGGGTACGGGTTACTGTACTGGTGCGGGTACAGCGTAGGGTATGGGTTAGGGTATGGGTTAGGGTTAGGGTACACGTTAGGATTAGGGTATTTATTAAACCTATCCCACTCTCTAGATACCACTTAGCATGTAAAGGAATATTATTTGGGGTTCAGCCATGGAGAAGATTTTAGTCACTAGGATAAGAAAAAGAATAAACACATTACAAAAAAAATACATTAGGATTTTCTTTTTAACCTGTTCCTTAAAACACTAGTGCGTAGGAAATCTAATGGAGGCAAAAGCAGTCAAGGGTAGTTTAGGGTTAGGGTTAGGGTTAGGTTTAGTGTTAGTGTTAGGGTTAGGGTACGGCTTAGGGTACGGGTGAGGGTATGGGTGAGGGTACTGCGTAGGGTATTGGTTAGGGTTAGGGTACGGCTTAGGATACGGTTTAGGGTACGGGTTAGGGTACGGCGTAGGGTATGGGTTAGGGTTAGGGTTAGGGTTAGGGTTAGGGTTAGGGTACAGCTTAGGGTACGGGATAGGGTACGGGTGAGGGTACGGCATAGGGTATAGGTTAGGGTTAGTGTTAGGGTTAGGGTACGGCTTACGATACGGGTTACGGTACGTGTGAGGGTACGGCGTAGCGTAAGGGTTAGGGTTAGGGTTAGGGTACGGCTTAGGGTACGGGTTAGGGTACGCGTGAGTGTACGGCGTAGGGTATAGGTTAGGGTTAAGGTTAGGGTTAGGGTACGGCTTAGGATACAGGTTAGGGTACGGGTGAGGGTACGGGTGAGGGTACGGCATAGCGTATGGGTTAGGGTTAGGGTTAGGTTTAGGGTACGGCTTAGGGTACGGGTTAGGTTACGGGTGAGGGTTAGGGTGAGGGTTAGGGTTAGGTTTAGGGTACGGCGTAGGGTACGGGTTAGGATACGTGTGCGGTTACGGCGTAGGGTATGGGTTAGGGTTAGGGTTAGGGTTAGAGTACGTCTTAGGCTACGCGTTAGGGTAAGTGTGAGGGTACGGCGTAGGGTATGGGTTAGGGTTATGGCTAGGGTTAGGGTTAGGGTTAGGGTAAGGCTTAGGGTACGGGTGAGTGTACGGGTGAGGGTACTGCATAGGGTATTGGTTAGGGTTAGGGTACGGCTTAGGATACGTGTTAGGGTATGGTTTAGGGTATGGCGTAGGGTATGGGTTAGGGTTAGGGTTAGGGTTAGGGTTAGTTTTAGGGTTATGGATTGGTTTAGGGTACGGGTTAGGATTAGCGTACGTGTTAGGGTTAGGGTTTGGGTTAGGGTTAGGGTACGCGTTAGGTTTAAGGTATGGGTTAGGGTTAGGGTACACGTTAGGATTAGGGTATTTATTAAACCTATCCCACTCTCTAGATACCACTTAGCACGTAAAGGAATATTATTTGGAGTCCAGCCATGGAGAAGATTTTAGTCACTAGGATAAGATAAAGAATAAACACATTATAAAAAAATCACATTCGGATTTTCTTTTTAACCTGTTCCTTAAAACACTAGTGCTAAGGAAATCTAATGGAGGCAAAAGCAGTCAAGGGTAGTTTAGGGTTAGGGTTAGGGTTAGGGTTAGGGTACGGGTTAGGATTAGCGTACGTGTTAGGATTAGGGTTAGGGTACGCGTTAGGATTAGGGTATGGGTTAGGGTTAGGGTACACGTTAGGATTAGGGTATTTATTAAACCTATCCCACCCTAGATACCACTTAGCACGTAAAGGAATATTATTTGGGGTCCAGCCATGGAGAAGATTTTAGTCACTAGGATAAGATAAAGAATAAACACTTTATAAAAAAATCACATAAACTTTTTCTTTTTAACCTGTTCCTTAAAACACTAGTGCTTAGGAAATCTAGTGGAGGCAAAAGCAGTCAAGGGTAGTTTAGGGTTAGGCTTAGGGTTAGTGTTAGGGTTAGGGTACGGCTTAGGATATGGAATAGGGTACGTGTGAGGGTACAGCGTAGGGTATGGGTTAGCGTTAGGGCTAGCGTTAGGGTTAGGGTACGGCTTAGGGTACGGTTTAGGGTAAGAGTGAGGGTAGGGCTTAAGGTATAGTTTAGGGTTAAGGTTAGGGTTAGGGTACGGCTTAGGGTACGCTTTAGGGTAAGCGTGAGGGTACGTTGTAGTGTATGGTTAGCGTTAGGGTTAGGGTTAGGGTATGGCTTAGGGTACGGGTTACTGTACGGGTGCGGGTACAGCGTAGGGTATGGGTTAGGGTTAGGGTTAGGGTTAGGGTTAGTTTTAGGGTTAGGGATTGGTTTAGGGTACGGTTTAGGATTAGCGTACGTGTTAGGGTTAGGGTACGTGTTAGGGTTAGGGTATGGGTTAGGGTTAGGGTACACGTTAGGATTAGGGTATTTATTAAACCTATCCCACTCTCTAGATACCACTTAGCACGTAAAGGAATATTATTTGGGGTCCAGCCATGGAGAAGATTTAATCACTAGGATAAGAAAAAGAATAAACACATTACAAAAAAAATACATTAGGATTTTCTTTTTAACATGTTCCTTAAAACACTAGTGCTTAGGAAATCTAATGGAGGCAAAAGCAGTCAAGGGTAGTTTAGGGTTAGGGTTAGGGTTAGGGTTAGTGTTAGTGTTAGGGTTAGGGTACGGCTTAGGGTACGGGTGAGGGTATGGGTGAGGGTACTGCGTAGGGTATTGGTTAGGGTTAGGGTACGGCTTAGGATACGGTTTAGGGTACGGGTGAGGGTACGGCGTAGGGTATGGGTTAGGGTTAGGGTTAGGGTTAGGGTTAGGGTTAGGGTACAGCTTAGGGTACGGGATAGGGTACGGGTGAGGGTACGGCCTAGGGTATAGGTTAGGGCAGTGTTAGGGTTAGGGTACGGCTTAGGGTACGGGTTAGGGTACGGGTCAGGGTACGTGTGAGGGTGCGGCGTAGTGTATGGGTTAGGGTTAGGTTTAGCGTTAGGTTTAGGGTACGGCTTAGGGTATGGGTTAGGGTACGGGTGGGGGTATGGCGTAGTCTAAGGGTTAGGTTAGTGTTACGATTAGTGTTAGAGTACGGCTTAGAGTACGGGTTAGAGTACGGGTGAGGGTACGGCGTAGGGTATGGGTTAAGGTTAGTGTTATAGTTAGTTTTAGCGTTAGGGCTACGTTTAGGGTACAGGTTAAGATTAGGGTACGTGTTAGTGTTATGGTGTGTGTTAGAGTTAGGGTGCGCATTAGGGTTAGGGTATTTATTAAACGTATCCCACTCTCTAGATACCACATAGCATGTAAAGGGATATTATTTGGGGTCTAGCCATGGAGAACATTTTAGTTACTAGGATAAGATAGGGAACACACACATTATAAAGAAATCACATTAGGATTGTCTCTTTCACCTGTTCCTTAAAACACTAGTGCTTAGGAAATCTATTGGAGGCGGAAGCAGTCAAGGGTTGCTTAGGGTTAGGGTTAGGGTTAAGGTACGGCTTAGGGTACGGCTTAGGGAATGGGTTAGGGTACGGTGTAGGGCATGGGTTAGAGTTAGGGTTAGGGTTAATTTTAGGGTTAGGGCTCGGTTTAGGGTACGGGTTAGGATTAGGGTACGTGTTAGGCTTAGGTTATGGGTTAGGGTTAGGGTACACGTTAGGGTTAGGGTATTTATAAAACCTACCCAACTCTCTAGATACCACGTAGCACGTAAAGGAATATTGCTTGCTGTCCAGCCATGGAGAAGATTTTAGACACTAGGATAAGATAAAGAATACACACACTATAAAGAAATCACATTAGGATTTTCTTTTAAACCTTTTCCTTAAAACACTAGTTCTTAGGAAATCTATTGGAGGCAAATGCAGTCAAAGGTAGTTTAGGGTTAGTGTTAGGGTTAGGGTTAGAGATAGGGTACGGCTTAGGGTACGGGTGAGTGCACGGGTTAGTGTACGGCATAGAGTATGGGTTAGGGTTAGGGTTAGGGTTAGGTTTAGGGTAGGCCTTAGGGTACAGTTTAGGGTAAGTGTGAGGGTAAGCGTAGGGTATGGGTTAGGGTTAGGGTTAGGTTTAAGGTTACGGTACGGCTTAGGGTATAGGTTCGGGTACGGGTGAGAGTATGGCGTAGGGTATGGGTTAGGGTTAGGGCTAGGTTTCGGATTAGGGTTAGGGTTAGGGTTAGGTTTAGGGTACGGCTTAGGGTACGGGTGAGGGTACGTGTGAGGGTACGGCGTAGGGTATGGGTTAGGGTTAGGGTTAGGGTTAGGGTACAGCTTAGGGTACGGCTTAGGATACGTGTTAGGGTACGGTTTAGGGTACGGCATAGGGTATGGGTTAGGGTTAGGGATAGGGTTAGGGTTAGGGTTAGGGTTAGGGTACGGCTTAGGGTATGGGTTAGGGTACGCGTGAGGGTACGGCGTAGGGTATAGGTTAGGGTTAGGGTTAGGGTTAGGGTACGGCTTAGGATACAGGTTAGGGTTAGCATTAGGGTTAGGGTTAGGGTTAGGGTACGAGTTAGGATTAGGGTATGGGTTAGAGTTAGGGTACATGTTAGGTTTAGGGTATTTATTAAACCTATCCCACTCTCTAGATACCACTTAGCACGTAAAGGAATATTATTTGGGGTCCAGCCATGGAGAAGATTTTAGTCACTAGGATAAGATAAAGAATAAACACATTATAAATAAAGCACAGTAGGATTTTCTTTTTAACCTGTTCCTTAAAACACTAGTGCTTAGGAAATCTAATGGAGGCAAAAGCAGTCAAGAGTAGTTTAGGGTTAGGGATAGGGTTAGTGTTAGGGTTAGGGTACGGCTTAGGGTATGGGATAGGGTACGGGTGAGGGTACGGCGTAGGGTAGGGGTTAGGGTTAGGGTTAGGGTTAGGGTTAGGTTTAGGGTATGGCTTAGGGTACGGGTGAGGGTATGGGTGAGGGTACTGCGTAGGGTATTGGTTAGGGTTAGGGTACGGCTTAGGGTACGGGTTAGGATACATGTGCGGTTACGGCGTAGGGTATGGGTTAGGGTTACGGTTAGGGTTAGGGTACGGCCTAGGGTACGCGTTAGGGTACGTGTGAGGGTACGGCGTTGGGTATGGGTTAGGGTTAGGGCTAGGGTTAGGGTAAGGGTTAGGGTATGGCTTAGGATACGGGTTAGGGTACGAGTGAGGGTAGGGCGTAAGGTATAGTTTAGGGTTAGGGTTAGGGTTAGGGTACGGCTTAGGGTACAGTTTAGGGTAAGTGTGTGGGTACGTTGTAGGGTATGGGTTAGGGTTAGGGTTAGGGTACGGCTTAGGGTACGGGTTAGAGTACGGGTGAGGGTACGGCGTAGGGTATGGGTTAGGGTTAGGGTTAGGGTTAGTTTTAGCGTTAGGGATTGGTTTAGGGTACGGGTTAGGATTAGCATACGTGTTAGTGTTAGGGTTTCGGTTAGGGTTAGGGTACGCGTTAGGGTTGCTGTATGGGTTAGGGTTAGGGTACACGTTAGGATTAGGGTACTTATTAAACCGATCCCACTATCTAGATACCACTTAGCACGTAAAGGAATATTATTTGGGGTCCAGCCATGGAGTAGATTTTAGTCACTAGGATAAGATAAAGAATAAACACATTATTAAAAAATCACATTAGGATTTTCTTTTTAACCTGTTCCTTAAAACACTAGTGCTTAGGAAATCTAATGGAGGCAAAAGCAGTCAACGGTAGTTTAGGGTTAGGGTTAGGGTTAGGGTTAGGGTTAGTGTTAGGGTTAGGGTATGGCTTAGGGTATGGGATAGGGTACGGGTGAGGGTACGGCGTAGGGTATAGGTTAGGGTTAGAGTTAGGGTTAGGGTACGGCTTAGGATACGGGTTAGGGTACGGGTGAGGGTACGGCGTAGCGTATGGTTTAGGTTTAGGGTTAGAGTTAGGGTACGGCTTAGGGTACGGGTTAGGATACGTGTGTGGTTACGGCTTAGGGTATGGGTTAGGGTTAGGGTTAGGGTACGGCTTAGGTTACGGGTGAGGGTACGGGTGAGGGTAATGCGCAGGGTATTGGTTAGGGTTAGGGTACGGCATAGTGTATGGGTTAGGTTTAGCGTTAGGATTAGGGTTAGGGTGCGGCTTGGGGAAGGGTTAGGGTACGGGTGAGGGTACGGCGTAGGGTATAGGTTAGGGTTAGGGTTAGGGTTAGGGTTAGTTTTAGAGTTAAGGATTGGTTTAGGGTACGGGTTAGGATTAGCGTACGTGTTAGGGTTAGGGTTTGGGTTAGGGTACGCGTTAGGGTTAGGGTATGGGTTATGGTTAGGGTACACGTTAGGATTAGAGTATTTATTAAATCTATCCCACACTCTAGATACCACTTAGCACGTAAAGGAATATTATTTGGGGTTCAGCCATGGAGAAGATTTTAGTCACTAGGATAAGATAAAAAATAAACACATTTAAAAAAAATCACATTAGGATTTTCTTTTTAACCTGTTCCTTAAAACACTAGTGCTTAGGAAATCTAATGGAGGCAAAAGCAGTCAAGGGTAGTTTAGGGTTAGGGTTAGGGTTAGTGTTAGGGTTAGGGTACGGCTTAGGGTATGGGATAGGGTACGGGTGAGGGTACGGCGTAGGGTAGGGGTTAGGGTTAGGGTTAGGGTTAGGGTTAGTGTTAGGGTACGGCTTAGGATACGGGTGAGGTTACGGCGTAGCGTATGGGTTAGGGTTAGGGTACGGCTTAGGGTACGTGTTAGGGTACGAGTGAGGTTAGGGCGTAAGGTATAGTTTAAGGGTTAGGGTACGGCTTAGGGTTAGGGTTAGAGTACGGGTGAGGGTACGGCGTAGGGTATGGGTTAGGTTTAGGGTTAGGGTTAATTTTAGGGTTACGGATTGGTTTAGGGTACGGGTTAGGTTAGGGTTAGGGTTAGGGTTAGGGTACAGATTAGGATACGGGTGAGGGTACGGCGTAGCGTATGGGTTAGGGTTAGGGTTAGGGTTAGGGTACGGCTTAGGATACGGGTGAGGGTACGGCGTAGCGTATGGGTTAGGGTTAGGGTTAGGGTTAGGGTACGGCTTAGGATACGGGTTAGGGTACGGGTGAGGGTACAGCATAGCGTATGGGTTAGGGTTAGGGTTAGGGTACGGCTTAGGGTACGGTGAGGGTACGGGTGAGGGTACTGCCTAGGGTATTGGTTAGTGTTAGGGTACAGCTTAGGATAAGGGTTAGGGTACGGGTGAGGGTACGGCGTAAGGTATGGGTTAGGGGTAGGGCTAGGGTTAGGGATAGGGTTAGGGTACGGCTTAGGGTACGGGTTAGGTTACGGGTGAGGGTACTGCGTACGGTATTGGTTAGGGTTAGGGTACGGCTTAGGATACGGGTTAGGGTACGGGTTATGGTACGGCGTAGGGTATGGGTTAAGGTTAGAGTTAGGGTTAGGGTTAGGGTACGGCTTAGGGTACGGGTTAGGGTACGGGTGAGGGTACGGCGTAGGGTATAGGTTAGGGTTAGGGTTAGGGTTAGGGTTAGGGTACGGCTTAGGATACGGGTTAGGGTACGGGTGAGGGTACAGCATAGCGTATGGGTTAGGGTTAGGGCTAGGGTTAGGGTTAAGGTTAGGGTACGGCTTAGGGTACAGGTTAGGGTACTAGTGAGGGTAGGGCATAAGGTATAGTTTAGGGTTAGGGTTAGGGTTAGGGTACGTGTTAGGGTTAGGGTTTGGGTTAGGGTTAGTGTTCGCGTTAGGGCTAGGGTAGGGGTTAGGGTACACGTTAGGATTAGGGTATTTATTAAACCTTCCCCACTCTCTAGATACCACTTAGCACGTAAAGGAATATTATTTGGGGTCCAGCCATGGAGAAGATTGTAGTCACTAGGATAAAATAAAGAATAAACACATTATAAAAAAATCACATTAGGATTTTCTTTTTAACCTGTTCCTTAAAACACTAGTGCTTAGGAAATCTAATGGAGGCAAAAGCAGTCAAGGGTAGTTTAGAGTTAGGGTTAGGGTTAGGGTTAGGGTTAGGGTACAGCTTAGGGTATGGGATAGGGTACGGGTGAGGGTACGGCGTAGGGTAGGGGTTAGAGTTAGGGTTAGGGTTAGGGTTAGGGTTAGGGTTAGGGTTAGGGTACGGCTTAGGGTACGGGTGAGGGTACTGCATAGGGTATTGGTTAGGTTTAGGGTACGGCTTAGGATACGGGTTAGGGTACGGGTTAGGGTACGGCGTAGGGTATGAGTTTGGGTTAGGGTTAGGGTTAGTTTAGGGTTAGGGTACAGCTTAGGGTACGGGTTAGGGTACGGGTGAGGGTACGGCGTAGGGTATAGGTTAGGGTTAGGGTTAGGGTTAAGGTACGGCTTAGGATACGGGTTAGGGTACGGGTGAGGGTACGGCGTAGCGTATTGGTTAGGGTTAGGGTTAGGGTTAGGGTTAGGGTTAGAGTACGGCTTAGGGTATGGGATAGGGTACGGGTGAGGGTACGGCATAGGGTAGGGGTTAGGGTTAGGGTTAGGGTTAGGGTTAGGGTACGACTTAGGGTACGGGTGAGGGTACTGCGTAGGGTATTGGTTAGGGTTAGGGTACGGCTTAGGATATGGGTTAGGGTACGGGTTAGGGTACGGCGTAGGGTATGGGTTAGGGTTAGGGTTAGGTTTAGGGTTAGGGTTAAGGTACAGCGTAGGGTATGGGTTAGGGTACGGGTGAGGGTACGGCGTAGGGTAGGGGTTAGGGTTAGGGCTAGGGTTAGGGTTAGGTTTAGGGTACGGATTAGGGTAAGGGTTAGGGTACGAGTGAGGGTAGGGCGTAAGGTATAGTTTACGGTTAGGGTTAGGGTTAAGGTACGGCTTAGGGTATGGTTTAGGGTAAGTGTGAGGGTACGTTGTAGGGTATGGGTTAGGGTTAGGGTTAGGGTTAGGGTTAGGGTACGGCTTAGGGTACGGGTTAGGGTACAGGTGAGGGTACGGCATAAGGTATGGGTTAGGGTTAGGGTTAGGGTTAGGGATTGGTTTAGGGTACGGGTTAGGATTAGCATACGTGTTAGGGTTAGGTTTTGGGTTAGGGTTAGGGTACGGGTTAGGGTTAGGGTATGGGTTAGGGTTAGGGTACACGTTAGGATTAGGGTATTTATTAAACCTATCCCTCTCTCTAGATACCACTTAGCACGTAAAGGAATATGATTTGGGGTCCAGCCATGGAGAAGATTTTATTCACTAGGATAAGATAAAGAATAAACACATTATAAAAAAATCACATTAGGATTTTCTTTTTAACCTGTTCCTTAAAACACTAGTGCTTAGGAAATCTAATGGAGGCAAAAGCAGTCAAGGGTAGTTTAGGGTTAGGGTTAGGGTTAGGGTTAGTGTTAGGGTTAGGGTATGGCTTAAGGTATGGAATAGGGTACGGGTGAGGGTACGGCGTAGGGTTCGGATTAGGATTAGGGTTAGGGTTAGGGTTAGGGTACGGCTTAGGGTACGGGTGAGGGTACGGGTGAGGGTACTGCATAGGGTATTGGTTAGGGTTAGGGTACGGCTTAGGATACGGGTTACGGTACGGGTGAGGCTACGGCGTACGGTAGGTGTCAGGGTTAGGGTTAGGGTTAGGGTTAGGGTATGGCTTAGGGTACGGTTGAGGGTACGGGTGAGGGTACTGCGTAGGGTATTGGTTAGGCTTAGGGTACGGCTTAGGATACGGGTTAGGGTACGGGTGAGGGTACGGCGTAGTGTATGGGTTAGGCTTAGGGTTAGGGTTAGGGTATAGCTTAGGGTACGGGTTAGGGTACGGGTTAGGGTACTTCGTAGGGTATGGGTTAGGGTTAGGGTTAGGGTTAGGGTTAGGGTTAGAGCACGGCTTAGGGTACGGGTTAGGGTACGGGTGAGGGTACGGCGTAGCGTATGGGTTAGGGTTATGGTTAGGGTTAGTGCACGGCTTAGGGTACGGGTTAGGATACGTGTGCGGTTACGGCGTAGGGTACGGGTTAGTTTTAGGGTTAGGGTTAGGGTACGGCTTAGGGTACGCGTTAGGGTACGTGTGAGGGTACGGCGTAGGGTATGAGTTAGGGGTAGGGCTAGGGTTAGGGTTAGGGTTAGGGCACGGCTTAGGATACGGGTTAGGGTACGGGTTACGGTACGGCGTAGGCTATGATTTAGGGTTAGGTTTAAGGTTAGGGTTAGGGTACGGCTTAGGGTACGGGTTAGGGTACGGGTGAGGGTATTGCGTAGGGTATTGGTTACAGTTAGGGTATGGCTTAGGATACGGGTTAGGGTACGGGTTAGGGTACGGCGTAGGGTATGGGTTAGGGTTACGGTTAGGGTTAGGGTTAGGGTTAGGGTACAGCTTAGGTTACGGGTTAGGGTACGGCTGAGGGTACGGCATAGGGTAGGGGTTAGGCTTAGGGTTAGGGTTAGGGTACGGCTTAGTGTACGGGTGAGGGTACGGGTGAGGGTACTGCGTAGGGTATTGGTTAGGGTTAGGGTACGGCTTAGGATACAGGTTAGGGTACGGCGTAGGGTATGGGTTACGGTTAGGGTTAGGGTACGGCTTAGGGTACGGGTTAGGGTACGGGTGAGGGTACGGCGTAGGGTATAGGTTAGGGTTAGGGTTAGTGTTAGGGTTCGGCTTAGGATACGGGTTAGGGTACGGGTGAGGGTACGGCGTAGGGTATGGGTTATGGTTACGGTTAGGGTTAGGGTTAGGGTTAAGGTACAGCTTAGGGTACGGGTTAGGGTACGGGTGAGGGTACGGCATAGGGTAGGGGTTAGGGTTAGGGTTAGGGTTAGGGTACGGCTTAGGGTACGGGTTATGGTATGGGTGAGGGTACGGCGTAGGGTAAGTGTTAGGGTTAGGGTTAGGATTTGTTTTAGGGTTAGGGATTGGTTTAGGGTACGGGTTAGGATGAGCGTACGTGTTAGGGTTAGGGTTTGGGTTAGGGTTAGGGTACGCTTTAGGTTTAGGGTATGGGTTAGGGTTAGGGTTAGGGTTAGGGTTAGTTTTAGGGTTAGTGATTGGTTTAGGGTACGGGTTAGGATTAGCATACGTGTTAGGGTTAGGGTTTGGGTTTGGGTTAGGGTAAGGGTACGCGTTAGGGTTAGGGTATGGGTTAGGGTTAGGGTACACGTTAGGATTAGGGTATTTATTAAACCTATCCCACTCTCTAGATACCACTTAGCACGTAAAGGAATATTATTTGGGGTCCAGCCATGGAGAAGATTTTAGTCACTAGGATAAGATAAAGAATAAACACATTATAAAAAAATCACATTAGGATTTTCTTTTTAACCTGTTTCTTAAAACATTGGTGCTTAGGAAATCTAATGGAGGCAAAAGCAGTCAAGGGTAGTTTAGGGTTAGGGTTAGGCTTAGGGTTAGTGTTAGGGATAGGATACGGCTTAGGGTATGGGATTGGGTACGGGTGAGGGTACGGCGTAGGGTAGGGGTAACGGTTAGGGATAGGGTTAGGGTTAGTGTTAGGGTACGGCTTAGGGTACGGGTTAGGATACGTGTGCGGTTACGGCGTAGGGTATGGGTTAGGGTTAGGGATAGGGTTAGGGTACGGCTTAGGGTACGCGTTAGGGTACGTGTGAGGGCACGGCGTAGGGTATGGGTTAGGGTTAGGGCTAGGGTTAGGGTTAGGGTTAGGGTACGGCTTAGGGTACGGGTTAGGGTACTAGTAAGGGTAGAGTGTAAGGTATAGTTTAGGATTAGGGTTAGCGTTAGGGTACGGCTTAGGGTATAGGATAGGGTACGGGTGAAGGTACGGCGTAGGGTAGGGGTTAGGGTTAGGGATAGTGTTAGGATTAGGGTTAGGGTACGGCTTAGGGTACGGGTGAGGTTACGGGTGAGGGTACTGCGTAGGGTATTGGTTAGGGTTAGGGTACGGCTTAGGATACGGGTTAGGGTACGGGTTAGGGTACGGCATAATGTATGGGTTAGGGTTAGGGTTAGGGTTAGGGTACGGCTGACGGTACGGGATAGGATACGTGTGCGGTTGCGGCGTAGGGTATGGGTTAGGTTTAGGGTTAGGGTTAGGGTACGGCTTAGGGTACGTGTTAGGGTACGTGTGAGGGTACGGCGTAGGGTATGGGTTAAGGTTAGGGCTAGGGTTAGGGTTAGGGTACGGCTTAGGGTACGAATGAGGGTAGGGCGTAAGGTATAGTTTAGAGTTAGGGTAGTGGTTAGGGTACGGCTTAAGGTATGGGATAGGGTACGGGTGAGGGTACGGCGTAGGGTAGGGGTTAGGGTTAGGGTTAGGGTTAGGGTTAGGGTTAGGCTTAGGGTACGGGTGAGGGTACGGGTGAGGGTACTGCGTAGGGTATTGGTTAGGGTTAGGGTACGGCTTAGGATACGGGTTTGGGTACGGGTTAGGGTACGGCGTAGGGTATAGGTTAGGGTTAGGGTTAGGGTTGGGGTATGGCTTAAGTTACGGGTGAGGATACGGGTCAGGGTACTGCATAGGGTATTGGTTAGGGATGGGTATGGCTTAGGATACGGGTTAGGGTACGGGTTAGGGTACGGCGTAGGGTATGGGTTAGGGTTAGGGTTAGGGTTAGGGTTAGGGTACGGCTTAGGGTACGGGTGAGGGTATGGGTGAGGGTACTGCGTAGGGTATTGGTTACGGTTAGGGTACGGCTTAGGATACGGATTAGGGTACGGGTGAGGGTCCGGCGTAGGGTATAGGTTAGGGTTAGGGTTAGGGTTAGGGTACGGCTTAGGATACGGTTTAGGGTACGGGTGAGGGTATGGCGTAGCGTATGGGTTAGGGTATGGGTTAGGGTTAGGGTACGGCTTAGGGTACGCGTTAGGGTACGTTTGAGAGTACCGCGTAGGGTATGGGATAGGGTTAGGGCGAGGGTTAGGGTTAAGGTTAGGGTACAGCTTAGGGTATGGGTTAGGGTACGAGTGAGGGTAGGGCGTAAGGTATAGTTTCGGGTTAAGGTTAGGGTTAGGTTACGGCTTAGGGTACTGTTTAGGGTACGTGTGAGGGTACTTTGTAGGGTATGGGTTAGGGTTAGGGTTAGGGTTAGGGTTAGTTTTAGGGTTAGGGATTGGTTTAGGGTACGGGTTAGGATTAGCATACGTGTTAGGGTTAGGGTTTGGGTTAGGGTTAGGGTACGCGTTAGGGTTAGGGTATGGGTTAGGGTTAGGGTACACGTTAGGATTAGGGTATTTATTAAACCTATCCCACTCTCTAGATACCACTTAGCACGTAAAGGTATATTATTTGGGGTCCAGCCTTGGAGAAGATTTTAGTCACTAGGATAAGATAAAGAATAAACACATTATAAAAAAATCACATTAGGATTTTCTTTTTAACCGGTTCCTTAAAACACTAGTGCTAAAAAAAAAAACAAAAAAAACAAAAAAACAAAAAAAAACACTCGTGCTTAGGAAATCTAATGGAGGCAAAAGCAGTCAAGGGTAGTTTAGGGTTAGGGTTAGGGTTAGGGTTAGTGTTAGGGTTAGGGTACGGATTAGGGTATGGAATAGGGTACGGGTGAGGGTACGGCGTAGGGTAGGTATTAGGATTAGGGTTAGGGTTAGGTTAGGGTTAGGGTACGGCTTAGGGTACGGGTGAGGGTACTGCATAGGGTATTGGTTAGGGTTAGGGTACGGCTTAGGATACGGGTTAGGGTACGGGTTAGGGTACTGCGTAGGGTATGGGTTAGGGTTAGGGTTAGGGTTAGGGTACGGCTTAGGGTACGGGTTAGGGTACGGGTGAGGGTACGGTGTAGGGTATAGGTTAGGGTTAGGATTAGGGTTAGGGTACGGCTTAGGATACGGTTTAGGGTACGGGTGAGGGTACGGCATAGCGCATGGGTTAGGGTTAGGGTTAGGGTTAGGGTTAGGGTACGGCTTAGGGTACGGGTGAGGGTATGGGTGAGGGTACTGCATAGGGTATTGGTTAGGGTTAGGGTACGGCTTAGGATAAGGGTTAGGGTACGGGTGAGGGTACGGCGTAGGTTATCGGTTAGGGGTAGGGCTAGGGTTAGGTATAGGGTTAGGGTTCGGCTTAGGGTACGGGTTAGGGTATGAGTGAGGGTAGGGCGTAAGGTATAGTTTAGGGTTAGGGTTAGGGTTAGGTTACGGCTTAGGGTACGGTTTAGGGTAAGTGTGAGGGTACGTTGTAGGGTATGGGTTCGGGTTAGGGTTAGGGTTAGGGTACGGCTTAGGGTACGGGTTAGGGTACGGGTGAGAGTACGGCGTAGGGTATGGGTTAGGGTTAGGGTTAGGGTTAGTTTTAAGGTTAGGGATTGGTTTAAGGTACGGGTTAGGATTAGCGTACGTGTTACGGTTAGGGTTTGGGTTAGGGTATGGGTTAGGGTTAGGGTACACGTTAGGATTAGGGTATTTATTAAACCTATCCCACTCTCTAGATACCACTTAGCCCGTAAACGAATATTATTTGGGGTCCAGCCATGGAGAAGATTTTAGTCACTAGGATAAGATAAAGAATAAACACATTATAAAAAAATCACATTAGGATTTTCTTTTTAACCTGTTCCTTAAAACACTAGTGCTTAGGAAATCTAATGGAGGCAAAAGCAGTCAAGGGTAGTTTAGGGTTAGCGTTAGGGTTAGGGTTAGGGTACGGCTTAGGGTATGCGATAGGGTACGGGTGAGGGTACGGCGTTGGGTAGGGGTTAGGGTTAGGGTTAGGGTTAGGCTACGGGTGAGGGTACGGGTGAGGGTACTGCGTAGGGTATTGGTTAGGGTTAGGGTACGGCTTAGGATACGGGTTAGGGTACGGGTTAGGGTACGGCGTAGGGTATGGGTTAGGGTTAGGGTTAGGGTTAGGGTTAGGGTACGGCTTAGGGTACGGGTTAGGGTACGGGTGAGGGTACGGTGTAGCGTATGGGTTAGGCTTAGGGTTACGGTTAGGGTACGGCTTAGGGTACGAGTTAGGGTACGGGTTAGGGTACGTCGTAGGGTATGGGTTAGGGTTAGGGTTAGGGTTAGGGTTAGGGCACGGCTTAGGGTACGGGTTAGGGTACGTGTGAGGGTACGGCGTAGGTTATAGGTTAGGGTTAGGGTTAGGGTTAGGGTACGGCTTAGGATACGGGTTAGGGAACGGGTGAGGGTACGGCGTAGCGTATGGGTTAGACTTAGGGTTAGGGTTAGGGTACGGCTTAGGGTACGGGTTAGGGTACGGGTTAGGGTACGTCATAGGTTATGGGTTAGGGTTAGGGTTAGGGTTAGGGTTAGGCCACGGATTAGGGTACAGGTTAGGGTACGGGTGAGGGTACGGCGTAGCGTATGGGTTAGGGTTATGGTTAGGGTTAGTGTACGGCTTACGGTACGCGTTAGGGTACGTGTGAGGGTATGGCGTAGGGTATGGGTTAGGGGTAGGGCTAGGGTTAGGGTTAGGGTTAGGATACGGCTTAGGGTACGGGTTAGGGTACGAGTGAGGGCAGGGCGTAAGGTATAGTTTAGGGTTAGGGTTAGGGTTAGGATACGGCTTAGGGTACGGTTTAGGGTAAGTGTGAGGGTACGTTGTAGGGTATGGGTTCGCGTTAGGGTTAGGGTTAGGGTACGGCTTAGGGTACGGGTTAGGGTACGGGTGAGGGTACTGCGTAGGGTATTGGTTAGGGTTAGGGTACGGCGTAGGATACAGGTTAGGGTACGGCGTAGGGTATGGGATAGGGTACGGGTGAGGGTACGGCATAGGGTAGGGGTTAGGGTTAGGGTTAGGGTTAGGGTACGGCTTAGGGTACAGGTGAGTGTACGGGTGAGGGTACTGCGTAGGGTATTGGTTAGGGTTAGTGTACGGCTTAGGATACGGGTTAGGGTACGGGTTAGGGTACGGCGTAGGGTATGGGGTAGGGTTACGGTTAGGGTTAGGGTTACGGTTAGGGTACAGCTTAGGGTACGTGTTAGTGTACGGGTGAGGGTACGGAATAGGGTTTGGGTTAGGGTTAGGGTTAGGGTTAGGGTTAGGGTTGGGGTACGGCTTAGGTTACGGGTGAGGTTACGGGTGAGGGTACTGCATAGGGTATTGGTTAAAGTTAGGGTACGGCTTAGGATACGGGTTAGGGTACGGATTAGAGTACGGCGTAGGGTATGGGTTAGGGTTAGGGTTAGGGTTAGGGTACGGCTTAGGGTACGGGTTAGGGTACGGGTGAGGGTACGACATAGGTATAGGTTACGGTTAAGGTTAGGGTTAGGGTACGGCTTAGGATATGGGTTAGGGTACGGGTGAGGGTACGGCATAGCGTATGGGTTAAGGTTAGTGTTAGGGTTAGGGTTAGGGTTAGGGTACGGCTTAGGGTATGGGTGAGGGTATGGGTGAGGGTACTGCGTAGGGTATTGGTTAGGGTTAGGGTACGGCTTAGGATAAGGGTTAGGGTACGGGTTAGGGTACGGCATAGTGTATGGGTTAGGGTTAGGGTTAGGGTTAGGGTACGGCTTAGGGTATGGTTTAGGGTAAGTGTGAGGGTACGTTGTAGGGTATGGGTTAGGGTTAGGGTTAGGGTTAGGGTTAGGGTACGGCTTAGGGTACGGGTTAGGGTACGGGTGAGGGTACGGCGTAGCGTATGGGTTAGGGTTACAGTTAGGATTAGGGTATGGCTTAGGGTACGGGTTAGGTTACGGGTTAGGGTACGGCGTAGGGTATGGGTTAGGGTTAGGGTTAGGGTTAGGGTTAGGGTTAGGGCACGGCTTAGGATACGGGTTAGGATACGGGTTACGGTACGGCGTAGGCTATGATTTGGGTTAGGTTTAGAGTTACGGTTAGGGTACGGCTTAGGGTACGGTTTAGGGTACGGGTGAGAGTACGGTGTAGGGTATTGGTTACGGTTAGGGTTAGGGTTAGGGTACTGCTTAGGATACGGGTTAGGGTACCGGTGAGGGTTAGGGTTAAGGTTAGGGTACGGCTTAGGGTACGGGTTAGGATACATGTGCGGTTACGGCGTAGGGTATGGGTTAGGGTTAGTTTTAGGGTACGGCTTAGGGTACGCGTTAAGGTACGTGTGAGGGTACGGCGTACGGTATGGATAAGGGTTAGAGCTAGGGTTAGGGTTAGGGTACGGCTTAGGGTATGGGTTAGGGTACGAGTGAGGGTAGGGCATAAGGTATATTTTAGGGTTAGGGTTAGGGTTAGGGTACGGCTTGGTGTACGGTTTAGGGTAAGTGTGAGGCTACGTTGTAAGGTATGGGTTCGGGTTAGGGTTAGGGTTAGGGTACGGCTTAGGGTACGGGTGAGGGTACGGGTTAGGGTACGGCGTAGGGTATGGGTTAGGGTTAGGGTTAGGGTTAGGGTACGGCTTAGGGTACGGGTTAGTGTACGGGTGAGGGTACGGCGTAGGTTATGGGTTAGGGTTAGGGTTAGGGTTAGGGTACGGCTTAGGATACCGTTTAGGGTACGGGTGAGGGTACGGCATAACGTATGGGTTAGGATTAGGGTTAGGGTTAGGGTTAGGGTACGGCTTAGGGTACGGGTGAGGGTATGGGTGAGGGTACTGCGTAGGTTATGGGTTAGGGGTAGGGCTAGGGTTAGGGATAGGTTTAGGGTACGGCTTAGGGTATGGGTTAGGGTATGAGTGAGCGTACGGCATAGGGTTAGGGTTAGGGTTAGGGTTAGGGTTAGGGTTAGGGTTGGGGTATGGCTTAGGTTACGGGTGAGGTTATGGGTGAGGGTACTGCAAAGGGTATTGGTTAGGGTTAGGGTACGGCTTAGGATACGGGTTAGGGTACGGGTTAGGGTACGATGTAGGGTATGGGTTAGGGTTAGGGTTAGGGTTAGGGTACGGCTTAGGGAACGGGTTAGGGTACGGGTGAGGGTACGGCATAGGGTATAGGTTAGGGTTAAGGTTAGGGTTAGGGTACGGCTTAGGATATGGGTTAGGGTATGGGTGAGGGTACGGCATAGCGTATGGGTTAAGGTTAGTGTTAGGGTTAGGGTTAGGGTTAGGGTACGGCTTAGGGTACGGGTTGGGATACGTGTGCGGTTACGGCGTAGGGTATGGGTTAGGGTTAGGGTACGGCTTAGGGTACGCGTTAGGGTACGTTTGAGAGTACCGCGTAGGGTATGGGATAGGGTTAGGGTTAAGGTTAGGGTACAGCTTAGGGTATGGGTTAGGGTACGAATGAGGGTAGGGCGTAAGGTACACTTTCGGGTTAAGGTTAGGGTTAGGTTACGGCTTAGGGTACGGTTTTGGGTAAGTGTGAGGGTACGTTGTAGGGTATGGGTTAGGGTTAGGGTTAGGGTTAGGGTTAGGGTTAGGGTATGGGTTAGGGTACGGGTGAGGGTATGGGTGAGGGTACTGCGTAGGGTATTGGTTAGGGTTAGGGTTAGGGTTAGGATACGGGTTAGGGTACGGGTTAGGGTACGGCGTAGGGTATGGGTTAGGGCTAGGGTTAGGGTTAGGGTTAGGGTTAGGGTTAGGGTACGGCTTAGGATACGGGTTAGGTTCCGGGTGAGGGTACGGCGTAGCGTATGGGTTAGGGTTAGGGTTAGGGTTAGGGTACGGCTTAGTGTACGGGTTAGGATACATGTGCGTTTACGGCGTAGGGTATGGGTTAGGGTTAGGGTTAGGGTTACGGTACAGCTTAGGATACCGTTTAGGGTACGGGTGAGGGTACGGCATAACGTATGGGTTAGGATTAGGGTTAGGGTTAGGGTTAGGGTACGGCTTAGGGTACGGGTGAGGGTATGGGTGAGGGTACTGCGTAGGTTATGGGTTAGGGGTAGGGCTAGGGTTAGGGATAGGTTTAGGGTACGGCTTAGGGTATGGGTTAGGGTATGAGTGAGCGTACGGCATAGGGTTAGGGTTAGGGTTAGGGTTAGGGTTAGGGTTAGGGTTGGGGTATGGCTTAGGTTACGGGTGAGGATATGGGTGAGGGTACTGCAAAGGGTATTGGTTAGGGTTAGGGTACGGCTTAGGATACGGGTTAGGGTACGGGTTAGGGTACGATGTAGGGTATGGATTAGGGTTAGGGTTAGGGTTAGGGTACGGCTTAGGGAACGGGTTAGGGTACGGGTGAGGGTACGGCATAGGGTATAGGTTAGGGTTAAGGTTAGGGTTAGGGTACGGCTTAGGATATGGGTTAGGGTACGGGTGAGGGTACGGCATAGCGTATGGGTTAAGGTTAGTGTTAGGGTTAGGGTTAGGGTTAGGGTACGGCTTAGGGTACGGGTTGGGATACGTGTGCGGTTACGGCGTAGGGTATGGGTTAGGGTTAGGGTACGGCTTAGGGTACGCGTTAGGGTACGTTTGAGAGTACCGCGTAGGGTATGGGATAGGGTTAGGGTTAAGGTTAGGGTACAGCTTAGGGTATGGGTTAGGGTACGAATGAGGGTAGGGCGTAAGGTATACTTTCGGGTTAAGGTTAGGTTTAGGTTACGGCTTAGGGTACGGTTTAGGGTAAGTGTGAGGGTACGTTGTAGGGTATGGGTTCGGGTTAGGGTTAGGGTTAGGGTTAGGGTTAGGGTATGGCTTAGGATACGGGTTAGGGTACGGGTTAGGGTACGGCGTAGGGTATGGGTTAGGGCTAGGGTTAGGGTTAGGGTTAGGATTAGGGTTAGGGTACGGCTTAGGATACGGGTTAGGTTCCGGGTGAGGGTACGGCGTAGCGTATGGGTTAGGGTTAGGGTTAGGGTTAGGGTACGGCTTAGCGTACGGGTTAGGATACATGTGCGTTTACGGCGTAGGGTATGGGTTAGGGTTAGGGTTAGGGTTACGGTACAGCGTAAGGTACGCATTAGGGTACGTGTGAGGGTACGGCGTAGGGTATGGGTTAGGGTTAGGGCTAGGGTTAGGGTTAGGTTTAGGGTACTGGTTAGGGTAAGGGTTAGGGTACGAGTGAGGGTAGGGCATAAGGTATAGTTTATGGTTAGGGTTAGGGTTAAGGTACGGCTTAGGGTATGGTTTAGGGTAAGTGTGAGGGTACGTTGTAGGGTATGGGTTAGGGTTAGGGTTAGGGTTAGGGTTAGGGTACGGCTTAGGGTACGGGTTAGGGTACGGGTGAGGGTACGGCGTAGGGTATGGGTTAGGGTTAGGGTTAGGGTTAGGGTTAGGGTTAGGGTACGGCTTAGGGTATGGTAAAGGGTACGGGTGAGGCTACGGCGTACGGTAGGGATCAGGGTTAGGTTTAGGGTTAGGGTTAGGGTACGGCTTAGGGTGTGGGATAGAGTACGGGTGAGGGTACGGCGTAGCGTATGGGTTAGCGTTAGGGTTTGGGTTAGGGTTAGTTTTAGGGTTAGGGATTGGTTTAGGGTATGGTTTAGGATTAGCGTACGTGTTAGGGTTAGGGTTTGTGTTAGGGTTAGGGTACGCGTTAGGGCTAGGGTAGGGGTTAGGGTACACGTTAGGATTAGGGTATTTATTAAACCTACCCCACTCTCTAGATACCACTTAGCACGTAAAGGAATATTATTTGGGGTCCAGCCATGGAGAAGATTTTAGTCACTAGGATAAGATAAAGAATAAACACATTATAAAAAAATCACAATAGGATTTTCTTTTTAACCTGTTCCTTAAAACACTAGTGCTTAGGAAATCTAATGGAGACAAAAGCAGTCAAGGGTAGTTTAGGGTTAGGGTTAGGGTTAGGGTTAGGGTATGGCTTAGGGTGTGGGATAGGGTACGGGTGAGGGTATGGCGTAGGGTAGGGGTTAGGGTTAGGGTTAGGGTTAGGGTACGGCTTAGGGTACGGGTGAGGGTACTGCATAGGGTATTGGTTAGGGTTAGGGTACGGCTTAGGATACGGGTTAGGGTACGGATTAGGGTACGGCGTAGGGTATGGGTTAGGGTTAGGTTTAGGGTTAGGGTTAGGGTTAGGGTTAGGGTACGGCTTAGGGTACGGGTTAGGGTACGGGTGAGGGTACGGCGTAGGTTATAGGTTAGGGTTAGGGTACGGGTTAGGGTACGGCTTAGGATACGGGTTAGGGTACGGGTGAGGGTACGGAGTAGCGTATGGGTTAGGCTTAGGGTTAGGGTTAGGGTACGGCTTAGGGTACGGGTTAGGGTACGGGTTAGGGTACGTCGTAGGGTATGGGTTAGGGTTAGGGTTAGGGTTAGGGTTAGGGTTAGGGCACGGCTTAGGGTACGGGTTAGGGTACGGGTGAGGGTACGGCGTAGCGTATGGTTTAGGGTTAGGGTTAGGGTTAGGGTACGGCTTAGGGTACGGGTTAGGATACGTGTGCGGTTACGGCGTAGGGTATGGGTTAGTTTTAGGGTTAGGGTTAGTGTACGGCTTAGGGTACGCGTTAGGGTACGTGTGAGGGTATGGCGTAGGGTATGGGTTAGGGGTAGGGCTAGGGTTAGGGTTAGGGTTAGGATACGGCTTAGGGTACGGGTTAGGGTACGAGTGAGAGCAGGGCGTAAGGTATAGTTTAGGGTTAGGGTTAGGGTTAGGATACGGCTTAGGGTACGGTTTAGGGTAAGTGTGAGGGTACGTTGTAGGGTATGTGTTCGCGTTAGGGTTAGGGTTAGGGTACGGCTTAGGGTACGGGTGAGGGTACTGCGTAGGGTATTGGTTAGGGTTAGGGTACGCCGTAGGATACAGGTTAGGGTACGGCGTAGGGTATGGGATAGGGTACGGGTGAGGGTACGGCGTAGGGTAGGGGTTAGGTTTAGGGTTAGGGTACGGCTTAGGGTACGGGTGAGGGTACGGGTGAGGGTACTGCGTAGTGTATTGGTTAGGATTAGGGTACGGCTTAGGATACGGGTTAGGGTACGGGTTACGGTACGGCGTAGGGTATGGGTTAGGGTTACGGTTAGGGTTAGGGTTAGGGTTAGGGTATAGCTTAGGGTACGTGTTAGTGTACGGGTGAGGGTACGGAATAGGGTTTGGGTTAGGGTTAGGGTTAGGGTTAGGGTTAGGGTTGGGGTACGGCTTAGGTTACGGGTGAGGTTACGGGTGAGGGTACTGCATAGGGTATTGGTTAGGGTTAGGGTACGGCTTAGGATACGGGTTAGGGTACGAGTTAGAGTACGGCGTAGGGTATGGGTTAGGGTTAGGGTTAGGGTTAGGGTACGGCTTAGGGTACGGGTGAGGTTATGGGTGAGGGTACTGCGTAGGGTATTAGTTAGGTTTAGGGTACGGCTTAGGATAAGGGTTAGGGTACGGGTTAGGGTACGGCATAGTTTATGGGTTAGGGTTAGGGTTAGGGTTAGTGTACGGCTTAGGGTACGGGTTAGGGTACGGGTGAG
Organism: Eubalaena glacialis; assembly: GCF_028564815.1. Lineage (NCBI taxonomy): Eukaryota > Metazoa > Chordata > Mammalia > Artiodactyla > Balaenidae > Eubalaena > Eubalaena glacialis. The sequence goes on from NW_026871429.1 coordinate 116,824, forward strand.
GGTCCGGCGTAGGGTATAGGTTAGGGTTAGGGTTAGGGTTAGGGCACGGCTTAGGATACGGTTTAGGGTATGGGTGAGGGTATGGCGTAGCGTATGTGTTACGGTTAGGGTTAGGGTTAGGGTACGGCTTAGGGTACGGGTTGGGATATGTGTGCGGTTACGGCGTAGGGTATGGGTTAGGGTTAGGGTACGGCTTAGGGTACGCGTTAGGGTACGTTTGAGAGTACCGCGTAGGGTATGGGATAGGGTTAGGGCTAGGGTTAGGGTTAAGGTTAGGGTAGAGCTTAGGGTATGTGTTAGGGTACGAGTGAGGGTAGGGCGTAAGGTATAGTTTCGGGTTAAGGTTAGGGTTAGGTTACGGCTTAGGGTACGGTTTAGGGTACGTGTGAGGGTACCTTTTAGGGTATGGGTTAGGGTTAGGGTTAGGGTTAGGGTTAGTTTTAGGGTTAGGGATTGGTTTAGGGTACGGGTTAGGATTAGCATACGTGTTAGGGTTAGGGTTTGGGTTAGGGTTAGGGTATGCGTTAGGGTTAGGGTATGGGTTAGGGTTAGGGTACACGTTAGGATTAGGGTATTTATTAAACCTATCCCACTCTCTAGATACCACTTAGCACGTAAAGGAATATTATTTGGGGTCCAGCCATGGAGAAGATTTTAGTCACTAGGATAAGATAAAGAATAAACACATTATAAAAAAATCACATTAGGATTTTCTTTTTAACCTGTTCCTTAAAACACTAGTGCTTAGGAAATCTAATGGAGGCAAAAGCAATCAAGGGTAGTTTAGGGTTAGGGTTAGGGTTAGGGTTAGGGTTAGGGTTAGCGTACGGATTAGGGTATGGAATAGGGTACGGGTGAGGGTATGGCGTAGGGTAGGTATTAGGATTAGGGTTAGGGTTAGGGTTAGGGTTAGGGTACGGCTTAGGGTACGGGTGAGGGTACTGCATAGGGTATTGGTTAGGGTTAGGGTACGGCTTAGGATACGGGTTAGGGTACGGGTTAGGGTACGGCGTAGGGTTTGGGTTAGGGTTAGGGTTAGGGTTAGGGTTAGGGTACGGCTTAGGGTACGGTTAGGGTACGGGTGAGGGTACGGTGTAGGGTATAGGTTAGGGTTAGGATTAGGGTTAGGGTACGGCTTAGGATACGGTTTAGGGTACGGGTGAGGGTACGGCATAGCGCATGGGTTAGGGTTAGGGTTAGGGTTAGGGTTAGGGTACGGCTTAGGGTACGGGTGAGGGTATGGGTGAGGGTACTGTGTAGGGTATTGGTTAGGGTTAGGGTACGGCTTAGGATAAGGGTTAGGGTACGGGTGAGGGTACGGCGTAGGTTATGGGTTAGGGGTAGGGCTAGGGTTAGGGATAGGGTTAGGGTTCGGCTTAGGGTACGGGTGAGGGTACTGCGTAGGGTATGGGTTAGGGTTAGGGTTAGGGTTAGTTTTAAGGTTAGGGATTGGTTTAAGGTATGGGTTAGGATTAGCGTACGTGTTACGGTTAGGGTTTGGGTTAGGGTATGGGTTAGGGTTAGGGTACACGTTAGGATTAGGGTATTTATTAAACCTATCCCACTCTCTAGATACCACTTAGCACGTAAACGAATATTATTTGGGGTCCAGCCATGGAGAAGATTTTAGTCACTAGGATAAGATAAAGAATAAACACATTATAAAAAAATCACATTAGGATTTACTTTTTAACCTGTTCCTTAAAACACTAGTGCTTAGGAAATCTAATGGAGGCAAAGCAGTCAAGGGTAATTTAGGGTTAGGGTTAGTGTTAGGGTTAGGGTACGGCTTAGGGTATGGGTTAGGGTACGGGTGAGGGTACGGCGTAGGGTAGGGGTTAGGGTTAGGGTTAGGGTTAGGGTACGGCTTAGGGTACGGGTGAGGGTACTGCGTAGGGTATTGGTTAGGGTTAGGGTACGGCTTAGGATATGGGTTAGGGTACGGGTTAGGGTACGGCGTAGGGTATGGGTTAGGGTTAGGGTTGGGGTTAGGGTTAGGGTTAGGGTACAGCTTAGGGTATGGGTTAGGGTACGGGTGAGGGTACGGCATAGGTTAGGGGTCAGGGTTAGGGTTAGGGTTAGGGTTAGGGTATGGCTTATGGTACGGTTGAGGGTACGGGTGAGGGTACTGCGTAGGGTATTGGGTAGGCTTAGGGTACGGCTTAGGGTACGGGTGAGGGTACGGCGTAGCGTATGGGTTAGGCTTAGGGTTAGGGTTAGGGTACGGCTTAGGGTACGGGTTAGGGTACGGGTTAGGGTACTTCGTAGGGTATGGGTTAGGGTTAGGGTTAGGGTTAGGGTTAGAGCACGGCTTAGGGTACGGGTTAGGGTATGGGTGAGGGTACGACGTAGCGTATGGGTTAGGGTTATGGTTAGGGTTAGTGTACGGCTTAGGGTACGGGTTAGGATAAGTGTGCGGTTACGGCGTAGGGTACGGGTTAGTTTTAGGGTTAGGGTTAGGGTACGGCTTAGGGTACGCGTTAGGGTACGTGTGAGGGTACGGCGTAGGGTATGAGTTAGGGGTAGGGCTAGGGTTAGGGTTAGGGTTAGGGCACGGCTTAGGATACGGGTTAGGGTACGGGTTACGGTACGGCGTAGGCTATGATTTAGGGTTAGGTTTAGGGTTAGGGTTAGGGTACGGCTTAGGGTACGGGTTAGGGTACGGGTGAGGGTATGCGTAGGGTATTGGTTAGGGTTAGGGTACGGCTTAGGATACGGGTTAGGGTACGGGTTAGGGTACGGTGTAGGGTATGGGTTAGGGTTACGGTTAGGGTTAGGGTTAGGGTTAGGGTACAGCTTAGGTTACGGGTTAGGGTACGGGTGAGGGTACGGCATAGGGTAGGTTTTAGGCTTAGGGTTAGGGTTAGGGTACGGCTTAGTGTACGGGTGAGGGTACGGGTGAGGGTACTGCGTAGGGTATTGGTTTGGGTTAGGGTACGGCTTAGGATACAGGTTAGGGTACGGCGTAGGGTATGGGTTAGGGTTAGGGTTAGGGTACGGCTTAGGGTACGGGTTAGGGTACGGGTGAGGGTACGGCGTAGGGTATGGGTTAGGGTTACGGTTAGGGTTAGGGTTAGGGTTAAGGTACAGCTTAGAGTACGGGTTAGGGTACGGGTGAGGGTACGGCATAGGGTAGGGGTTAGGGTTAGGGTTAGGGTTAGGGTACAGCTTAGGGTACGGGTTATGGTACGGGTGAGGGTACGGCGTGGGGTAAGGGTTAGGGTTAGGGTTAGGATTTGTTTTAGGGTTAGGGATTGGTTTAGGGTACGGGTTAGGATGAGCGTACGTGTTAGGGTTAGGGTTTGGGTTAGGGTTAGGGTACACGTTAGGTTTAGGGTATGGGTTAGAGTTAGGGTTAGGGTTAGGGTTAGTTTTAGGGTTAGGGATTGGTTTAGGGTACGGGTTAGGATTAGCATACGTGTTAGGGTTAGGGTTTAGGTTAGGGTTAGGGTACGCGTTAGGGTTAGGGTATGGGTTAGGGTTAGGGTACACGTTAGGATTAGGGTATTTATTAAACCTATCCCACTCTCTAGATACCACTTAGCACGTAAAGGAATATTATTTGGGGTCCAGCCATGGAGAAGATTTTAGTCACTAGGATAATATAAAGAATAAACACATTATAAAAAAATCACATTAGGATTTTCTTTTTAACCTGTTTCTTAAAACATTGGTGCTTAGGAAATCTAATGGAGGCAAAAGCAGTCAAGGGTAGTTTAGGGTTAGGGTTAGGCTTAGGGTTAGTGTTAGGGTTAGGATACGGCTTAGGGTATGGGATTGGGTACGGGTGAGGGTACGGCGTAGGGTAGGGGTAACGGTTAGGGCTAGGGTTAGGGTTAGGGTTAGGGTACGGCTTAGGGTACGGGTTAGGGTACTAGTAAGGGTAGAGTGTAAGGTATAGTTTAGGATTAGGTTTAGGGTTAGGGTACGGCTTAGGATACGGGTTAGGGTACGGGTTAGGGTACGGCGTAGGGTATGGGTTAGGGTTAGGGTTAGGGTTAGGGTACGGCTTAGGGTACGGGTTAGGGTACGGGTGAGGGTACGGCATAGGTATAGGTTAGGGTTAAGGTTAGGTTTAGGGTACGGCTTAGGATATGGGTTAGGGTACGGGTGAGGGTACGGCATAGCGTATGGGTTAAGGTTAGTGTTAGGGTTAGGGTTAGGGTTAGGGTACGGCTTAGGGTACGGGTGAGGGTATGGGTGAGGGTACTGCGTAGGGTATTGGTTAGGGTTATTGTACGGCTTAGGATAAGGGTTAGGGTACGGGTTAGGGTACGGCATAGTGTATGGGTTAGGGTTAGGGTTAGGGTTAGGGTACGGCTTAGGGTACGAGTTAGGGTACGGGTGAGGGTCCGGCGTAGGGTATATGTTAGGGTTAGGGTTAGGGTTAGGGCACGGCTTAGGATACGGTTTAGGGTACGGGTGAGGGTATGGCGTAGCCTATGGGTTAGGGTTAGGTTTAGGGTTAGGGTACCGCTTAGGGTATGGGTTGGGTTATGTGTGCGGTTACGGCATAGGGTATGGGTTAGGGTTAGGGTACGGCTTAGGGTACGCGTTAGGGTACGTTTGAGAGTACCGCGTAGGGTATGGGATAGGGTTAGGGCTAGGGTTAGGGTTAAGGTTAGGGTACAGCTTAGGGTATGGGTTAGGGTATGAGTGAGGGTAGGGCGTAAGGTATAGTTTCGGGTTAAGGTTAGGGTTAGGTTACGGCTTAGGGTACGGTTTAGGGTACGTGTGAGGGTACGTTGTAGGTTATGGGTTAGGGTAGGGTTAGGGTTAGGGTTAGTTTTAGGGTTAGGGATTGGTTTAGGGTACGGGTTAGGATTAGCATACGTGTTAGGGTTAGGATTTGGGTTAGGGTTAGGGTACGCGTTAGGGTTAGGGTATGGGTTAGGGTTAGGGTACACGTTAGGATTAGGGTATTTATTAAACCTACCCCACTCTCTAGATACCACTTAGCACGTAAAGGAATATTATTTGGGGTCCAGCCATGGAGAAGATTTTAGTCACTAGGATAAGATAAAGAATAAACACATTATAAAAAAATCACATTAGGATTTTCTTTTTAACCTGTTCCTTAAAACACTAGTGCTTAGGAAATCTAATGGAGACAAAAGCAGTCAAGGGTAGTTTAGGGTTAGGGTTAGGGTTAGTTTTAGGGTTAGGGTACGGCTTAGGGTATGGGATAGGGTACGGGTGAGGGTACGGCGTAGGGTAGGGGTTAGGGTTAGGGTTAGGGTTAGGGTTAGGGTTAGGGTTAGGGTACGGGTGAGGGTACGGGTGAGGGTACTGCGTAGGGTATTGGTTAGGGTTAGGGTACGGCTTAGGATACGGGTTTGGGTACGGGTTAGGGTACGGCGTAGGGTATAGGTTAGGGTTAGGGTTAGGGTTGGGGTATGGCTTAAGTTACGGGTGAGGATACGGGTAAGGGTACTGCATAGGGTATTGGTTAGGGATGGGTACGGCTTAGGATACGGGTTAGGGTACGGGTTAGGGTACGGCGTAGGGTATGGGTTAGGGTTAGGGTTAGGGTTAGGGTTAGGGTACGGCTTAGGGTACGGGTGAGGGTATGGGTGAGGGTACTGCGTAGGGTATTGGTTAGGGTTAGGGTACGGCTTAGGATAAGGGTTAGGGTACGGGTTAGGGTACAGCATAGTGTATGGGTTAGGGTTAGGGTACGGCTTAGGGTACAGGTTAGGGTACGGGTGAGGGTCCGGCGTAGGGTATAGGTTAGGGTTAGGGTTAGGGTTAGGGTACGGCTTAGGATACGGTTTAGGGTACGGGTGAGGGTATGGCGTAGCGTATGGATTAGGGTAAGGGTTAGGGTTAGGGTACGGCTTAGGGTACGGGTTGGGATATATGTGCGGTTACGGCGTAGGGTATGGGTTAGGGTTAGGGTACGGCTTAGGGTACGCGTTAGGGTACGTTTGAGAGTACCGCGTAGGGTATGGGATAGGGTTAGGGCTAGGGTTAGGGTTAAGGTTAGGGTACAGCTTAGGGTATCGGTTAGGGTACGAGTGAGGGTAGGGCGTAAGGTTTGGTTTTGGGTTAAGGTTAGGGTTAGGTTACGGCTTAGGGTATGGTTTAGGGTAAGTGTGAGGGTACGTTGTAGGGTATGGGTTAGGGTTAGGGTTAGGGTTAGGGTTAGTTTTAGGGTTAGGGATTGGTTTAGGGTACGGGTTAGGATTAGCATACGTGTTAGGGTTAGGGTTTGGGTTAGGGTTAGGGTACGCATTAGGGTTAGGGTATGGGTTAGGGTTAGGGTACACGTTAGGATTAGGGTATTTATTAAACCTATCCCACTCTCTAGATACCACTTAGCACGTAAAGGAATATTATTTGGGGTCCAGCCATGGAGAAGATTTTAGTCACTAGGATAAGATAAAGAATAAACACATTATAAAAAAATCACATTAGGATTTTCTTTTTAACCTGTTCCTTAAAACACTAGTGCTTAGGAAATCTAATGGAGGCAAAAGCAGTCAAGGGTAGTTTAGGGTTAGGGTTAGGGTTAGGGTTAGTGTTAGGGTTAGGGTACGGCTTAGGGTATGGGATAGGGTACGGGTGAGGGTACGGCGTAGGGTAGGGGTTAGGGTTAGGGTTAGGGTTAGGGTTAGGGTACGGCTTAGGGTACGGGTGAGGGTACTGCGTAGGGTATTGTTTAGGGTTAGGGTACGGCTTAGGATACGAGTTAGGGTACGGGTTAGGTTACGACGTAGGGTATGGGTTAGAGTTAGGGTTAGGGTTAGGGTTAGGGTACAGCTTAGGGTATGGGTTAGGGTACGTGTGAGGGTACGGCATAGGGTATGGGTTAGGGTTAGGGCTAGGGTTAGGGTTAGGGTACGGGTTAGGGTAAGGGTTAGGGTACCAGTGAGGGTAGGGCGTAAGGTATAGTTTACGGTTAGGGTTAGGGTTAAGGTACGGCTTAGGGTATGGTTTAGGGTAACTGTGAGGGTACGTTGTAGGGTATGGGTTAGGGTTAGGGTTAGGGTTAGGGTTAGGGTACGGCTTAGGGTACGGGTTAGGGTACGGGTGAGGGTACGGTGTAGGGTATGGGTTAGGGTTAGGGTTAGGGTTAGGGATTGGTTTAGGGTACGGGTTAGGATTAGCGTACGTGTTAGGGTTAGGGTTTGGGTTAGGGTTAGCGTACGCGTTAGGGTTAGGGTATGGGTTAGGATTAGGGTACACGTTAGGATTAGGGTATTTATTAAACCTATCCCACTCTCTAGATACCACTTAGCACGTAAAGGAATATTATTTGGGGTCCAGCCATGGAGAAGATTTTCGTCACTAGGATAAGATAAAGAATAAACACATTATAAAAAAATCACATTAGGATTTTCTTTTTAACCTGTTCCTTAAAACACTAGTGCTTAGGAAATCTAATGGAGGCAAAAGCAGTCAAGGGGAGTTTAGGGTTAGGGTTAGGGTTAGGGTTAGGGTTAGGGTTAGGGTACGGCTTAGGGTACGGGTGAGGGTATGGGTGAGGGTACTGCGTAGGGTATTGGTTAGGGTTAGGGTACGGCTTAGGATACGGGTTAGGGTACGGGTTAGGGTACGGCGTAGGGTATGGGTTAGGGTTAGGGTTAGGGTTAGGCTACGGCTTAGGGTACGGGTTAGGGTACGGGTGAGGGTACGGCGTAGGGTATAGGTTAGGGTTAGGATTAGGGTTAGGGTACGGCTTAGGATACGGTTTAGGGTACGGGTGAGGGTACGACATAGCGTATGGGTTAGGGTTAGGGTTAGGTTTAGGGTTAGGGTACGGCTTAGTGTACGGGTGAAGGTATGGGTGAGGGTAATGCGTAGGGTATTGGTTAGGGTTAGGGTACGGCTTAGGATAAGGGTTAGGGTACGGGTGAGGGTACGGCGTAGGTTATGGGTTAGGGGTAGGGCTAGGGTTAGGGATAGGGTTAGGGTACGGCTTAGGGTACGGGTTAGGGTATGAGTGAGGGTAGGGCGTAAGGTATAGTTTAGGGTTAGGGTTAGGGTTAGGTTACAGCTTAGGGTACGGTTTAGGGTAAGTGAGAGGGTAGGTTGTAGGGTATGGGTTCGGGTTAGGTTTAGGGTTAGCGTACGGCTTAGGGTACGGGTTAGGGTACGGGTGAGGGTACGGCGTAGGGTATGGGTTAGGGTTAGGGATAGGGTTAGTTTTAAGGTTAGGGATTGGTTTAAGGTACGGGTTACGATTAGCGTACGTGTTACGGTTAGGGTTTGGGTTAGGGTATGGGTTAGGGTTAGGGTACACGTTAGGATTAGGGTATTTATTAAACCTATCCCACTTTCTAGATACCACTTAGCACGTAAACGAATATTATTTGGGGTCCAGCCATGGAGATTTTAGTCACTAGGATAAGATAAAGAATAAACACATTATAAAAAAATCACATTAGGATTTACTTTTTAACCTTTTCCTTAAAACACTAGTGCTTAGGAAATCTAATGGAGGCAAAGCAGTCAAGGGTAATTTAGGGTTAGGGTTAGGGTTAGTGTTAGGGTACGGCTTAGGGTATGGGATAGGGTACAGGTGAGGGTAAGGCGTAGGGTAGGGGTTAGGGTTAGGGTTAGGGTTAGGGTTAGGTGTAGGGTACGGGTTAGGGTAAGGGTTAGGGTACGAGTGAGTGTAGGGCGTAAGGTATAGTTTACGGTTAGGGTTAGGGTTAATGTATGGCTTAGGGTACGGGTTAGGGTACGGGTGAGGGTACGGCGTAAGGTATGGGTTAGGGTTAGGGTTAGGGTTAGGGATTGGTTTAGGGTACGGGTTAGGATTAGCATACGTGTTAGGGTTAGGATTTGGGTTAGGGTTAGGGTACGCGTTAGGGTTAGGGTATGGGTTAGGGTTAGGGTACACGTTAGGATTAGGGTATTTATTAAACCTACCCCACTCTCTAGATACCACTTAGCACGTAAAGGAATATTATTTGGGGTCCAGCCATGGAGAAGATTTTAGTCACTAGGATAAGATAAAGAATAAACACATTATAAAAAAATCACATTAGGATTTTCTTTTTAACCTGTTCCTTAAAACACTAGTGCTTAGGAAATCTAATGGAGACAAAAGCAGTCAAGGGTAGTTTAGGGTTAGGGTTAGGGTTAGTTTTAGGGTTAGGGTACGGCTTAGGGTATGGGATAGGGTACGGGTGAGGGTACGGCGTAGGGTAGGGGTTAGGGTTAGGGTTAGGGTTAGGGTTAGGGTTAGGTTTAGGGTTAGGGTACGGGTGAGGGTACGGGTGAGGGTACTGCGTAGGGTATTGGTTAGGGTTAGGGTACGGCTTAGGATACGGGTTTGGGTACGGGTTAGGGTACGGCGTAGGGTATAGGTTAGGGTTAGGGTTAGGGTTGGGGTATGGCTTAAGTTACGGGTGAGGATACGGGTCAGGGTACTGCATAGGGTATTGGTTAGGGATGGGTACGGCTTAGGATACGGGTTAGGGTACGGGTTAGGGTACGGCGTAGGGTATGGGTTAGGGTTAGGGTTAGGGTTAGGGTTAGGGTACGGCTTAGGGTACGGGTGAGGGTATGGGTGAGGCTACTGCGTAGGGTATTGGTTAGGGTTAGGGTACGGCTTAGGATAAGGGTTAGGGTACGGGTTAGGGTACGGCATAGTGTATGGGTTAGGGTTAGGGTACGGCTTAGGGTACAGGTTAGGGTACGGGTGAGGGTCCGGCGTAGGGTATAGGTTAGGGTTAGGGTTAGGGTTAGGGTACGGCTTAGGATACGGTTTAGGGTACGGGTGAGGGTATGGCGTAGCGTATGGATTAGGGTAAGGGTTAGGGTTAGGGTACGGCTTAGGGTACGGGTTGGGATATATGTGCGGTTACGGCGTAGGGTATGGGTTAGGGTTAGGGTACGGCTTAGGGTACGCGTTAGGGTACGTTTGAGAGTACCGCGTAGTGTATGGGATAGGGTTAGGGCTAGGGTTAGGGTTAAGGTTAGGGTACAGCTTAGGGTATCGGTTAGGGTACGAGTGAGGGTAGGGCGTAAGGTTTGGTTTCGGGTTAAGGTTAGGGTTAGGTTACTGCTTAGGGTATGGTTTAGGGTAAGTGTGAGGGTACGTTGTAGGGTATGGGTTAGGGTTAGGGTTAGGGTTAGGGTTAGTTTTAGGGTTAGGGATTGCTTTAGGGTACGGGTTAGGATTAGCATACGTGTTAGGGTTAGGGTTTGGGTTAGGGTTAGGGTACGCATTAGGGTTAGGGTATGGGTTAGGGTTAGGGTACACGTTAGGATTAGGGTATTTATTAAACCTATCCCACTCTCTAGATACCACTTAGCACGTAAAGGAATATTATTTGGGGTCCAGCCATGGAGAAGATTTTCGTCACTAGGATAAGATAAAGAATAAACACATTATAAAAAAATCACATTAGGATTTTCTTTTTAACCTGTTCCTTAAAACACTAGTGCTTAGGAAATCTAATGGAGGCAAAAGCAGTCAAGGGTAGTTTAGGGTTAGGGTTAGGGTTAGGGTTAGTGTTAGGGTTAGGGTACGGCTTAGGGTATGGGATAGGGTACGGGTGAGGGTACGGCGTAGGGTAGGGGTTAGGGTTAGGGTTAGGGTTAGGGTTAGGGTACGGCTTAGGGTACGGGTGAGGGTACTGCGTAGGGTATTGTTTAGGGTTAGGGTACGGCTTAGGATACGAGTTAGGGTACGGGTTAGGTTACGACGTAGGGTATGGGTTAGAGTTAGGGTTAGGGTTAGGGTTAGGGTACAGCTTAGGGTATGGGTTAGGGTACGTGTGAGGGTACGGCATAGGGTATGGGTTAGGGTTAGGGCTAGGGTTAGGGTTAGGGTACGGGTTAGGGTAAGGGTTAGGGTACCAGTGAGGGTAGGGCGTAAGGTATAGTTTACGGTTAGGGTTAGGGTTAAGGTACGGCTTAGGGTATGGTTTATGGTAACTGTGAGGGTACGTTGTAGGGTATGGGTTAGGGTTAGGGTTAGGGTTAGGGTTAGGGTACGGCTTAGGGTACGGGTTAGGGTACGGGTGAGGGTACGGTGTAGGGTATGGGTTAGGGTTAGGGTTAGGGTTAGGGATTGGTTTAGGGTACGGGTTAGGATTAGCGTACGTGTTAGGGTTAGGGTTTGGGTTAGGGTTAGCGTACGCGTTAGGGTTAGGGTATGGGTTAGGATTAGGGTACACGTTAGGATTAGGGTATTTATTAAACCTATCCCACTCTCTAGATACCACTTAGCACGTAAAGGAATATTATTTGGGGTCCAGCCATGGAGAAGATTTTCGTCACTAGGATAAGATAAAGAATAAACACATTATAAAAAAATCACATTAGGATTTTCTTTTTAACCTGTTCCTTAAAACACTAGTGCTTAGGAAATCTAATGGAGGCAAAAGCAGTCAAGGGGAGTTTAGGGTTAGGGTTAGGGTTAGGGTTAGTGTTAGGGTACGGCTTAGGGTATGGTATAGGGTACGGGTGAGGCTACGGCGTACGGTAGGGGTCAGGGTTAGGGTTAGGGTTAGAGTTAGGGTATGGCTTAGGGTACGCGTTAGGGTACGTGTGAGGGTATGGCGTAGGGTATGGGTTAGGGTTAGGGCTAGGGGTAGGGTTAGGGTTAGGTTACGACTTAGTGTACGGGTTAGGGTACTAGTGAGTGTAGGGCGTAAAGTGTAGTTTAGGGTTAGGGTTAGGGTTAGGGTACGGCTTAGGGTAAGGTTTAGTGTAAGTGTGAGGGTACGTTGTAGGGTATGGGTTAGGGATAGTGTTAGGTTTAGGGTACGGCTTAGGGTACGGGTTAGGGTTCGGGTGAGGGTACGGCGTAGGGTATGGGTTACCGTTAGGGTTTGGGTTAGGGTTAGTTTTAGGGTTAGGGATTGTTTTAGTGTATGGTTTAGTATTAGCGTACGTGTTAGGGTTAGGGTTTGTGTTAGGGTTAGGGTACGCGTTAGGGCTAGGGTAAGGGTTAGGGTACACGTTAGGATTAGGGTATTTATTAAACCTACCCCACTCTCTAGATACCACTTAGCACGTAAAGGAATATTATTTGGTGTCCAGCCATGAGAAGATTTTAGTCACTAGGATAAGATAAAGAATAAACACATTATAAAAAAATCACATTAGGATTTTCTTTTTAACCTGTTCCTTAAAACACTAGTGCTTAGGCAATCTAATGGAGACAAAAGCAGTCAAGGGTAGTTTAGGGTTAGGGTTAGGGTTAGGGTTAGGGTTAGGGTTAAGGTACGGGTTAGGGTATGGGATAGGGTACGGGTGAAGGAACGGCGTAGGGTAGGGGTTAGGGTTAGGGTTAGGGTTAGGGTACGGCTTAGGGTACGGGTGAGGGTACTGCGTAGGGTATTGGTTAGGGTTAGGGTACGGCTTAGGATACGGGTTAGGGTACAGATTAGGGTACGGCGTAGGGTATGGGTTAGGGTTAGGGTTAGGGTTAGGGTTAGGGTTAGGGTTAGGGTACGGCTTAGGGTACGGTTTAGGGTACGGGTGAGGGTACGGCGTAAGGTATAGGTTAGGGTTAGGGTTAGGGTTAGGGTACGGCTTAGGATACGGGTTAGGGTACGGGTGAAGGTACGGCGTAGCGTATGGGTTAGGCTTAGGGTTAGGGTTAGGGTACGGCTTAGGGTACGGGTTAGGGTACAGGTTAGGGTACGTCGTAGGGTATGGGTTACAGTTAGGGTTAGGGTTAGGGTTAGGGTTAGGGCACGGCTTAGGGTACGGGTTAGGGTACGGCTGAGGGTACGGCGTAGCGTATGGGTTAGGGTTAGGGTTAGGTTTAAGGTACAGCTTAGGATACGGGTTAGGATACGTGTGCGGTTACGGCGTAGGGTACGGGTTAGTTTTAGGGTTAGGGTTAGGGTACGGCTTAGGGTACGCGTTAGGGTACGTGTGAGGGTACGGCGTAGGGTATGGGTTAGGGGTACGGCTAGGATTAGGGTTAGGGTTAGGGTACGTCTTAGGGTACGGGTTAGGGTACGAGTGAGGGCAGGGCGTAAGGTATAGTTTAGGGTTAGGGTTAGGGTTAGGATACGGCTTAGGGTACGGTTTAGGGTAAGTGTGAGGGTACGTTGTAGGGTATGGGTTCGCGTTAGTGTTAGGGTTAGGGTACGGCTTAGGGTACGGGTTAGGGTACGGGTGAGGGTACTGCGTAGGGTATTGGTTAGGGTTAGGGTACGGCTTAGGATGCAGGTTAGGGTACGGCGTAGGGTATGGGATAGCGTACGGGTGAGGGTACGGCGTAGGGTATTGGTTAGGGTTAGGGTACGGCTTAGGATACGGGTTAGGGTACGGGTTAGGGTACGGCGTAGGGTATGGGTTAGGGTTAGGGTTAGGGTTAGGCTACGGCTTAGGGTACGGGTTAGGGTACGGGTGAGGGTACGGCGTAGGGTATAGGTTAGGGTTAGGATTAGGGTTAGGGTACGGCTTAGGATACGGTTTAGGGTACGGGTGAGGGTACGACATAGCGTATGGGTTAGGGTTAGGGTTAGGTTTAGGGTTAGGGTACGGCTTAGTGTACGGGTGAAGGTATGGGTGAGGGTAATGCGTAGGGTATTGGTTAGGGTTAGGGTACGGCTTAGGATAAGGGTTAGGGTACGGGTGAGGGTACGGCGTAGGTTATGGGTTAGGGGTAGGGCTAGGGTTAGGGATAGGGTTAGGGTACGGCTTAGGGTACGGGTTAGGGTATGAGTGAGGGTAGGGCGTAAGGTATAGTTTAGGGTTAGGGTTAGGGTTAGGTTACAGCTTAGGGTACGGTTTAGGGTAAGTGAGAGGGTAGGTTGTAGGGTATGGGTTCGGGTTAGGTTTACGGTTAGCGTACGGCTTAGGGTACGGGTTAGGGTACGGGTGAGGGTACGGCGTAGGGTATGGGTTAGGGTTAGGGATAGGGTTAGTTTTAAGGTTAGGGATTGGTTTAAGGTACGGGTTACGATTAGCGTACGTGTTACGGTTAGGGTTTGGGTTAGGGTATGGGTTAGGGTTAGGGTACACGTTAGGATTAGGGTATTTATTAAACCTATCCCACTTTCTAGATACCACTTAGCACGTAAACGAATATTATTTGGGGTCCAGCCATGGAGATTTTAGTCACTAGGATAAGATAAAGAATAAACACATTATAAAAAAATCACATTAGGATTTACTTTTTAACCTTTTCCTTAAAACACTAGTGCTTAGGAAATCTAATGGAGGCAAAGCAGTCAAGGGTAATTTAGGGTTAGGGTTAGGGTTAGGGTTAGGGTACGGCTTAGGGTATGGGATAGGGTACAGGTGAGGGTAAGGCGTAGGGTAGGGGTTAGGGTTAGGGTTAGGGTTAGGGTTAGGTGTAGGGTACGGGTTAGGGTAAGGGTTAGGGTACGAGTGAGTGTAGGGCGTAAGGTATAGTTTACGGTTAGGGTTAGGGTTAATGTATGGCTTAGGGTACGGGTTAGGGTACGGGTGAGGGTACGGCGTAAGGTATGGGTTAGGGTTAGGGTTAGGGTTAGGGATTGGTTTAGGGAACGGGTTAGGATTAGCGTATGTCTTAGGGTTAGGGTTTGGGTTAGGGTTAGGGTACGCGTTAGGGTTAGGGTATGGGTTAGGGTTAGGGTACACGTTAGGATTAGGGTATTTATTAAACCTATCCCACTCTCTAGATACCACTTAGCACGTAAAGGAATATTATTTGGGGTCCAGCCATGGAGAAGAATTTAGTCACTAGGATAAGATAAAGAATAAGCACATTATAAAAAAATCACATTAGGATTTTCTTTTTAACCTGTTCCTTAAAACACTAGTGCTTAGGAAATCTAATGGAGGCAAAAGCAGTCAAGGGTAGTTTAGGGTTGGGGCTAGGGTTAGGGTTAGTGTTAGGGTTAGGGTACAGGTTAGGGTATGGTATAGGGTACGGGTGAGGCTACGGCGTACGGTAGGGGTCAGGGTTAGGTTTAGGGTTAGGATTACGGTATGGCTTAGGGTACGGTTGAGGGTACGGGTGAGGGTACTGCGTAGGGTATTGGTTAGGGTTAGGGTACGGCTTAGGATACGGGTTAGGGTACGGGTGAGGGCACGGCGTAGGGTATGGGTTAGCGTTAGGGTTTGGGTTAGGGTTAGTTTTAGGGTTAGGGATTGGTTTAGGGTATGGTTTAGGATTAGCGTACGTGTTAGGGTTAGGGTTTGTGTTAGGGTTAGGGTACGGCCTAGGGTACGGGTTAGGGTACGGGTGAGAGTACGGCGTAGGGTATGGGTTAGGGTTAGGGTTAGGGTTAGTTTTAAGGTTAGGGATTGGTTTAAGGTACGGGTTAGGATTAGCGTACGTGTTACGGTTAGGGTTTGGGTTAGGGTATGGGTTAGGGTTAGGGTACACGTTAGGATTAGGGTATTTATTAAACCTATCCCACTCTCTAGATACCACTTAGCACGTAAACGAATATTATTTGGGGTCCAGCCATGGAGAAGATTTTAGTCACTAGGATAAGATATACATTAAACACATTATAAAAAAATCACATTAGGATTTACTTTTTAACCTGTTCCTTAAAACACTAGTGCTTAGGAAATCTAATGGAGGCAAAGCAGTCAAGGGTAATTTAGGGTTAGGTTTAGGGTTAGGGTTAGTGTTAGGGTTAGGGTACGGCTTAGGGTATGGGATAGGGCACGGGTGAGGGTACGGCGTAGGGTAGGGGTTAGGGTTAGGGTTAGGGTACGGCTTAGGGTACGGGTGAGGGTACTGCGTAGGGTATTGGTTAGGGTTAGGGTACGGCTTAGGATATGGGTTAGGGTACGGGTTAGGGTACGGCGTAGGGTATGGGTTAGGGTTAGGGTTAGGGTTAGGGTTAGGGTACAGCTTAGGGTATGGGTTAGGGTACGGGTGAGGGTACGGCGTAGGGTAGGGGTTAGGGTTAGGGCTAGGGTTAGGGTTAGGTTTAGGGTACGGGTTAGGGTAAGGGTTAGGGTACGAGTGAGGGTAGGGCGTAAGGTATAGTTTACGGTTAGGGTTAGGGTTAAGGTACGGCTTAGGGTACGGGTTAGGGTACGGGTGAGGGTACAGCATAAGGTATGGGTTAGGGTTAGGGTTAGGGTTAGGGATTGGTTTAGGGTACGGGTTAGGATTAGCATACGTGTTAGTGTTAGGGTTTGGGTTAGGGTTAGGGTACGCGTTAGGGTTAGGGTATGGGTTAGGGTTAGGGTACACGTTAGGATTCGGGTATTTGTTAAACCTATCCCACTCTCTAGATACCACTTAGCACGTAAAGGAATATTATTTGGGGTCCAGCCATGGAGAAGATTTTAGTCACTAGGATAAGATATACATTAAACACATTATAAAAAAATCACATTAGGATTTTCTTTTTAACCTGTTCCTTAAAACACTAGTGCTTAGGAAATCTAATGGAGGCAAAAGCAGTCAAGGGTAGTTTAGGGTTAAGGTTAGGGTTAGGGTTAGTGTTAGGGTTAGGGTATGGCTTAGGGTATGGAATAGGGTACGGGTGAGGGTACGGCGTAGGGTACGGATTAGGATTAGGGTTAGGGTTAGGGTTAGGGTACGGCTTAGGGTACGGGTGAGGGTACAGGTGAGGGTACTGCATAGGGTATTGGTTACGGTTAGGGTACGGCTTAGGATACGGGTTACGGTACGGGTGAGGCTACGGCGTACGGTAGGGGTCAGGGTTAGGGTTAGGGTTAGGGTTAGGGTATGGCTTAGGGTACGGTTGAGGGTACGGGTGAGGGTACTGCGTAGGGTATTGGTTAGGCTTAGGGTACGGCTTAGGATACGGGTTAGGGTACGGGTGAGGGTACGGCGTAGCGTATGGGTAGGCTTAGGGTTAGGTTTAGGGTACAGCTTAGGGTACGGGTTAGGGTACGGTTTAGGGTACTTCGTAGGTTATGGGTTAGGGTTAGGGTTAGGGTTAGGGTTAGAGCACGGCTTAGGGTACGGGTTAGGGTACGTGTGAGGGTACGGCGTAGCGTATGGGTTAGGGTTATGGTTAGGGTTAGTGTACGGCTTAGGGTACGGGTTAGGATACGTGTGCGGTTACGGCGTAGGGTACGGGTTAGTTTTAGGGTTAGGGTTAGGGTACGGCTTAGGGTACACGTTAGGGTACGTGTGAGGGTACGGCGTAGGGTATGAGTTAGGGGTAGGGCTAGGGTTAGGGTTAGGGTTAGGGCACGGCTTAGGATACGGGTTACGGTACGGGTTACGGTACGGCGTAGGCTATGATTTAGGGTTAGGTTTAGGGTTAGGGTTAGGGTACGGCTTAGGGTACGGGTTAGGGTACGGGTGAGGGTATTGCGTAGGGTATTGGTTAGGGTTAGGGTACGGCTTAGGATACGGGTTAGGGTACGGGTTAGGGTATGGTGTAGGGTATGGGTTAGGGTTACGGTTAGGGTTAGGGTTAGGGTTAGGGTACAGCTTAGGTTACGGGTTAGGGTACGTGTGAGGGTACGGCATAGGGTACGGGTTAGGCTTAGGGTTAGGGTTAGGGTACGGCTTAGTGTACGGGTGAGGGTACGGGTGAGGGTACTGCGTAGGGTATTCGTTAGGGTTAGGGTACGGCTTAGGATACAGGTTAGGGTACGGCGTAGGGTATGGGTTAGGGTACGGGTTAGGGTACTTCGTAGGGTATGGGTTAGGGTTAGGGTTAGGGTTAGGGTTAGAGCACGGCTTAGGGTACGGGTTAGGGTACGGGTGAGGGTACGGCGTAGCGTATGGGTTAGGGTTATGGTTAGGGTTAGTGTACGGCTTAGGGTACGGGTTAGGATACGAGTGCGGTTACGGCGTAGGGTACGGGTTAGTTTTAGGGTTAGGGTTAGGGTACGGCTTAGGGTACGCGTTAGGGTACGTGTGAGGGTATGGCGTAGGGTATGAGTTAGGGGTAGGGCTAGGGTTAGGGTTAGGGTTAGGGCACGGCTTAGGATACGGGTTAGGGTACGGGTTACGGTACGGCGTAGGCTATGATTTAGGGTTAGGTTTAGGGTTAGGGTTAGGGTACGGCTTAGGGTACGGGTTAGGGTACGGGTGAGGGTATTGCGTAGGGTATTGGTTAGGGTTAGGGTACGGCTTAGGATACGGGTTAGGGTACGGGTTAGGGTACGGCGTAGGGTATGGGTTAGGGTTACGGTTAGGGTTAGGGTTAGGGTTAGGGTACAGCTTAGGATACAGGTTAGGGTATGGCGTAGGGTATGGGTTAGGGTTAGGGTTAGGGTACGGCTTAGGGTACGGTTTAGGGTACGGGTGAGGGTACGGCGTAGGGTATAGGTTAGGGTTAGGGTTAGGGTTAGGGTTAGGCTTAGGGTACGGCTTAGGGTACGGGTGAGGGTACGGGTGAGGGTACTGCGTAGTGTATTGGTTAGGATTAGGGTACGGCTTAGGATACGGGTTAGGGTATGGGTGAGGGTATGGCGTAGCGTATGTGTTACGGTTAGGGTTAGGGTTAGGGTACGGCTTAGGGTACGGGTTGGGATATGTGTGCGGTTACGGCGTAGGGTATGGGTTAGGGTTAGGGTACGGCTTAGGGTACGCGTTAGGGTACGTTTGAGAGTACCGCGTAGGGTATGGGATAGGGTTAGGGCTAGGGTTAGGGTTAAGGTTAGGGTAGAGCTTAGGGTATGTGTTAGGGTACGAGTGAGGGTAGGGCGTAAGGTATAGTTTAGGGTTAAGGTTAGGGTTAGGTTACGGCTTAGGATACGGTTTAGGGTACGTGTGAGGGTACGTTTTAGGGTATGGGTTAGGGTTAGGGTTAGGGTTAGGGTTAGTTTTAGGGTTAGGGATTGGTTTAGGGTACGGGTTAGGATTAGCATACGTGTTAGGGTTAGGGTTTGGGTTAGGGTTAGGGTATGCGTTAGGGTTAGGGTATGGGTTAGGGTTAGGGTACACGTTAGGATTAGGGTATTTATTAAACCTATCCCACTCTCTAGATACCACTTAGCACGTAAAGGAATATTATTTGGGGTCCAGCCATGGAGAAGATTTTAGTCACTAGGATAAGATAAAGAATAAACACATTATAAAAAAATCACATTAGGATTTTCTTTTTAACCTGTTCCTTAAAACACTAGTGCTTAGGAAATCTAATGGAGGCAAAAGCAGTCAAGGGTAGTTTAGGGTTAGGGTTAGGGTTAGGGTTAGGGTTAGGGTTAGCGTACGGATTAGGGTATGGAATAGGGTACGGGTGAGGGTACGGCGTAGGGTAGGTATTAGGATTAGGGTTAGGGTTAGGGTTAGGGTTAGGGTACGGCTTAGGGTACGGGTGAGGGTACTGCATAGGGTATTGGTTAGGGTTAGGGTACGGCTTAGGATACGGGTTAGGGTACGGGTTAGGGTACGGCGTAGGGTTTGCGTTAGGGTTAGGGTTAGGGTTAGGGTTAGGGTACGGCTTAGGGTACGGTTAGGGTACGGGTGAGGGTACGGTGTAGGGTATAGGTTAGGGTTAGGATTAGGGTTAGGGTACGGCTTAGGATACGGTTTAGGGTACGGGTGAGGGTACGGCATAGCGCATGGGTTAGGGTTAGGGTTAGGGTTAGGGTTAGGGTACGGCTTAGGGTACGGGTGAGGGTATGGGTGAGGGTACTGTGTAGGGTATTGGTTAGGGTTAGGGTACGGCTTAGGATAAGGGTTAGGGTACGGGTGAGGGTACGGCGTAGGTTATGGGTTAGGGGTAGGGCTAGGGTTAGGGATAGGGTTAGGGTTCGGCTTAGGATACGGGTGAGGGTACTGCGTAGGGTATGGGTTAGGGTTAGGGTTAGGGTTAGTTTTAAGGTTAGGGATTGGTTTAAGGTATGGGTTAGGATTAGCGTACGTGTTACGGTTAGGGTTTGGGTTAGGGTATGGGTTAGGGTTAGGGTACACGTTAGGATTAGTGTATTTATTAAACCTATCCCACTCTCTAGATACCACTTAGCACGTAAACGAATATTATTTGGGGTCCAGCCATGGAGAAGATTTTAGTCACTAGGATAAGATAAAGAATAAACACATTATAAAAAAATCACATTAGGATTTACTTTTTAACCTGTTCCTTAAAACACTAGTGCTTAGGAAATCTAATGGAGGCAAAGCAGTCAAGGGTAATTTAGGGTTAGGGTTAGTGTTAGGGTTAGGGTACGGCTTAGGGTATGGGTTAGGGTACGGGTGAGGGTACGGCGTAGGGTAGGGGTTAGGGTTAGGGTTAGGGTTAGGGTACGGCTTAGGGTACGGGTGAGGGTACTGCGTAGGGTATTGGTTAGGGTTAGGGTACGGCTTAGGATATGGGTTAGGGTACGGGTTAGGGTACGGCGTAGGGTATGGGTTAGGGTTAGGGTTAGGGTTAGGGTTAGGGTTAGGGTACAGCTTAGGGTATGGGTTAGGGTACGGGTGAGGGTACGGCATAGGTTAGGGGTCAGGGTTAGGGTTAGGGTTAGGGTTAGGGTATGGCTTAGGGTACGGTTGAGGGTACGGGTGAGGGTACTGTGTAGGGTATTGGGTAGGCTTAGGGTACGGCTTAGGATACGGGTTAGGGTACGGGTGAGGGTACGGCGTAGCGTATGGGTTAGGCTTAGGGTTAGGGTTAGGGTACGGCTTAGGGTACGGGTTAGGGTACGGGTTAGGGTACTTCGTAGGGTATGGGTTAGGGTTAGGGTTAGGGTTAGGGTTAGAGCACGGCTTAGGGTACGGGTTAGGGTATGGGTGAGGGTACGACGTAGCGTATGGGTTAGGGTTATGGTTAGGGTTAGTGTACGGCTTAGGGTACGGGTTAGGATAAGTGTGCGGTTACGGCGTAGGGTACGGGTTAGTTTTAGGGTTAGGGTTAGGGTACGGCTTAGGGTACGCGTTAGGGTACGTGTGAGGGTACGGCGTAGGGTATGAGTTAGGGGTAGGGCTAGGGTTAGGGTTAGGGTTAGGGTATGGCTTAGGTTACGGTTTAGGGTACGAGTGAGGGTAGGGCGTAAGGTATAGTTTAGGGTTAGGGTTAGATTTAGGGTACGGCTTAGGGTACGGTTTAGGGTAAGTGTGAGGGTACGTTGTAGGGTATGGGTTCGGGTTAGGGTTAGGGTTAGGGTACAGCTTAGTGTACGGTTTAGGGTACGGGTGAGGGTACTGCGTAGGATATTGGTTAAGGTTAGGGTACGGCTTAGGATACAGGTTAGGGTATGGCGTAGGGTATGGGTTAGGGTACGGGTGAGGGTACTGCGTAGGGTATTGGTTAGGGTTAGGGTACGGCTTAGGATACAGGTTAGGGTATGGGTTAGGGTACGGCGTAGGGTATGGGTTACGGTTACGGTTAGGGTTAGGGTTACAGTACAGCTTAGGGTACGGGTTAGGGTACGGGTGAGGGTACGGCATAGGGTAGGGGTTAGGGTTAAGGTTAGGGTTAGGGTACGGCTTAGGATACGGGTTAGGGTACGGGTGAGGGTACGGCATAGGGTAGGGGTTAGGGTTAGGTTTAGGGTTAGGGTTAGGGTTAGGGTACGGCTTAGGGTACGGGTTAGGGTACGGGTTAGGGTACGGCGTAGGGTATGGGTTAGGGTTAAGGGTAGGGTTAGGGTTAGGGTTAGGGTACAGCTTAGGGTACGGGTTAGGGTACGAGTGAGGGTACGGCATAGGGTAGGGGTTAGGGTAAGGTTTAGGGTTAGGGTTAGGGTTAGGGTACGGCTTAGGGTACAGGTGAGGGTACGGGTGAGTGTACTGCGTAGGGTATTGGTTAGGGTTAGGGTACGGCTTAGGATACAGGTTAGGGTACGGCGTAGGGTATGGGTTAGGGTTAGGGTTAGGGTACGGCTTAGGGTACGGGTTAGTGTACGCGTGAGTGTACGGCGTAGGGTATAGGTTATGGTTGGGGTTAGTGTTAGGGTTCGGCTTAGGATACGGGTTAGGGTACGGGTTAGGGTACGAGTGAGGGTAGGGCGTAAGTTATAGTTTAGGGTTAGGGTTAGGGTTAGGGTACGGCTTGGGGTACGGGTGAGGGTACGGGTGAGGGTACTGCGTAGGGTATTGGTTAGGGTTAGGGTACGGCTTAGGATAAGTGTTAGGGTACGGGTTAGGGTACGGCGTAGTGTATGGGTTAGGGTTAGGGTTAGGGTTAGGGTACGGCTTATGGTACGGGTTAGGGTACGGGTGAGGGTACGGCGTAGGGTATGGGTTAGCGTTAGGGTTAGGGTTAGGGATTGGTTTAGGGTACAGGTTAGGATTAGCGTACGTGTTAGGGTTAGGGTTTGGGTTAGGGTTAGGGTACGCGTTAGGGTTAGGGTATGGGTTAGGGTTAGGGTACACGTTAGGATTAGGGTATTTATTAAACCTATCCCACTCTCTAGATACCACTTGGCACGTAAAGGAATATTATTTGGGGTTCAGCCATGGAGAAGATTTTAGTCACTAGGATAAGATAAAGAATAAACACATTATAAAAAAATCACATTAGGATTTTCTTTTTATCCTATTCCTTAAAACACTAGTGCTTAGGAAATCTAATGGAGGCAAAAGCAGTCAAGGGTAGTTTAGGGTTGGTGTTAGGGTTAGGGTTAGTGTTAGGGTTAGGGTACGGCTTAGGGTACGGCTTAGGGTACGGGTGAGGGTACGGCGTAGGGTATAGGTTAGGGTTAGGGTTAGGGTTAGGGTACGGCTTAGGATACGGGTTAGGGTACGGGTGAGGGTACGGCGTAGGGTATAGGTTAGGGTTAGGGTTAGGGTTAGGGTACGGCTTAGGGTATGGGTTAGGGTACGGGTGAGGGTAAGGCATAGCATATGGGTTAGGGTTAGGGTTAGGGTTAGGGTACGGCTTAGGGTACGGGTTGGGATACGTGTGCGGTTACGGCGTAGGGTATGGGTTAGGGTTAGGGTACGGCTTAGGGTACGCTTTAGGGTACGTGTGAGAGTACCGCGTAGGTTATGAGATAGGGTTAGGGCTAGGGATAGGGTTAGGGTTAGGGTACGGGTTAGGGTACGGTTTAGGGTACGAGTGAGGGTAGGGTGTAAGGTATAGTTTATGGTTAGGGTTAGGGTTAAGGAACGACTTAGGGTACGGTTTAGGGTAAGTGTGAGGATACGTTGTAGGGTATGGGTTAGGGTTAGGGTTAGGGTACGGCTTAGGGTACGGTTTAGGGTACGGGTGAGGGTACGGCGTAGGGTATGGGTTAGCGTTAGTGTTAGGGTTAGGGATTGGTTTAGGGTATTGGTTAGGATTAGCGTACGTGTTAGGGTTAGGGTTTGGGTTAAGGTTAGGGTACGCGTTAGGGTTAGGGTATTTATTAAACCTATCCCACTCTCTAGATACCACTTAGCACGTAAAGGAATATTATTTGGTGTCAGGCCATGGAGAAGATTTTTGTCACTAGGATAAGATAAAGAATAAAGACATTATAAAAAAATAACATTAGGATTTTCTTTTTATCCTGTTCCTTAAAACACTAGTGCTTAGGAAATCTAATGGAGGCAAAAGCAGTGAAGGATAGTTTAGGGTTGGGGTTAGGGTTAGGGTTAGGGTACGGCTTAGGGTATGGGATAGGGTACGGGTGAGGGTACGGCGTACGGTAGGGGTTAGGGTTAGTGTTAGGGTTAGGGTTAGGGTTAGGGTACGGCTTAGGGTACGATTGAGGGTACGGGTGAGGGTACTGCGTATTGTATTGGTTAGGGTTAGGGTACGGCTTAGGATACAGTTTAGGGTACGGCGTATGGTATGGGTTAGGGTATGGGTAAGGGTACGGGTGAGGGTACTGTGTAGGGTATTGGTTAGGGTTAGGGTACGGCTTAGGATACGGGTTAGTGTATGGGTTAGGGTACGGCGTAGGGTATGGGTTAGGGTACGGGTGAGGGTACAGCGTAGGGTATAGGTTAGGGTTAGGATTAGGGTTAGGGTACGGCTTAGGGTACGGATTAGGGTACGGGTGAGGGTACGGGTGAGGGTACTGCGTAGGGTATTGGTTAGGGTTAGGGTACGGCTTAGGATACGGGTTAGGGTACGGTTAGGGTACGGCGTAGGGTATGGTTTAGGGTTAAGGTTAGGGTTAGGGTTAGGGTTAGGGTTAGGGTACAGCTTAGGGTACGGGTTAGGGTACGGGTGAGGGTACGGCATAGGGTAGGGGTTAGGGTTAGGTTTAGGGTTAGGGTTAGGGTTAGGGTACGGCTTAGGGTACGGGTGAGGGTACGGGTTAGTGTACTGCGTAGGGTATTGGTTAGGGTTAGGGTACGGCTTAGGATACAGGTTAGGGTACGGCGTAGGGTATGGGTTAGGGTTAGGGTTAGGGTACGGCTTAGGGTACGGGTTAGGGTACGGGTGAGGGTACGGCGTAGGGTATAGGTTAGGGTTGGGGTTAATGTTAGGGTTCGGCTTAGGATACGGGTTAGGGTACGGGTTAGGGTACGAGTGAGGGTAGGGCGTAAGGTATAGTTTAGGGTTAGGGTTAGGGTTAGGGTACGGCTTAGGGTACGGGTGAGGGTACGGGTGAGAGTACTGCGTAGGGTATTGGTTAGGGTTAGGGTACGGCTTAGGATAAGTGTTAGGGTACGGGTTAGGGTACGGCGTAGGGTATGGTTTAGGGTTAAGGTTAGGGTTAGGGTTAGGGTTAGGGTTAGGGTACAGCTTAGGGTACGGGTTAGGGTACGGGTGAGGGTACGGCATAGGGTAGGGGTTAGGGTTAGGTTTAGGGTTAGGGTTAGGGTTAGGGTACGGCTTAGGGTACGGGTGAGGGTACGGGTTAGTGTACTGCGTAGGGTATTGGTTAGGGTTAGGGTACGGCTTAGGATACAGGTTAGGGTACGGCGTAGGGTATGGGTTAGGGTTAGGGTTAGGGTACGGCTTAGGGTACGGGTTAGGGTACGGGTGAGGGTACGGCGTAGGGTATAGGTTAGGGTTGGGGTTAATGTTAGGGTTCGGCTTAGGATACGGGTTAGGGTATGGGTTAGGGTACGAGTGAGGGTAGGGCGTAAGGTATAGTTTAGGGTTAGGGTTAGGGTTAGGGTACGGCTTAGGGTACGGGTGAGGGTACGGGTGAGGGTACTGTGTAGGGTATTGGTTAGGGTTAGGGTACGGCTTAGGATAAGTGTTAGGGTACGGGTTAGGGTACGGCGTAGTGTATGGGTTAGGGTTAGGGTTAGGGTACGGCTTATGGTACGGGTTAGGGTACGGTGAGGGTATGGCGTAGCGTATGGGTTAGGGTTAGGGTTAGGTTTAGGGTACGTCTTATGGTACGGGTTGGGATATGTGTGCGGTTACGGCATAGGGTATGGGTTAGGGTTAGGGTACGGATTAGGGTACGGGTTAGGGTACGAGTGAGGGTAGGGCGTAAGGTATAGTTTACGGTTAGTGTTAGGGTTAAGGTACGGCTTAGGGTACGGTTTAGGGTACGTGTGAGAAAACCGCGTAGGTTATGGGATAGGGTTAGGGTTAGGGTTAGGGTACGGCTTAGGGTACGGTTTAGGGTACGGGTGAGGGTACGGCCTAGGGTATGGTTTAGCGTTAGGGTTAGGGTTAGGGATTGGTTTAGGGTACGGGTTAGGATTAGCGTACGTGTTAGGGTTAGGGTTTGGGTTAGGGTACGCTTTAGGGTTAGGGTATGGGTTAGGGTTAGGGTACACGTTAGGATTAGGGTATTTATTAAACCTATCCCACTCTCTAGATACCACTTAGCACGTAAAGGAATATTATTTGGGGTCCAGCCATGGAGAAGATTTTAGTCACTAGGATAAGATAAAGAATAAACACATTATAAAAAAATCACATTAAGATTTTCTTTTTATCCTGTTCCTTAAAACACTAGTGCTTAGGAAATCTAATGGAGGCAAAAGCAGTCAAGGGTAGTTTAGGGTTGGGGTTAGGGTTAGGGTTAGTGTTAGGGATAGGGTACGGCTTAGGGTATGGGATAGGGTACGGGTGAGGGTACGGCGTATGGTAGGGGTTAGGGTTAGGGTTAGAGTCAGGGTTAGGGTACCGCTTAAGGTACGATTGAGGGTACGGGTGAGGGTACTGCGTAGGGTATTGGTTAGGGTTAGGGTACGGCTTAGGATACGGATTAGGGTACGGGTTAGTGTACCGCGTAGGGTATGGGTTAGGGTTAGAGTTAGGGTTAGGGTTAGGGTACGGCTTAGGGTACGTGTTAGGGTACGGGTGAGGGTACGGCGTAGGGTATAGGTTAGGGTTAGGGTTAGGGTTAGGGTACGGCTTAGGATACGGGTTAGGGTACGGGTGAGGGTACGGCATAGCGTATGGGTTAGGGTTAGGGTTAGGGTTAGGGTACGACTTAGGGTACGCGTTAGGGTACGTGTGAGGGTACGGCGTAGGGTATAGGTTAGGGTTATGATTAGGGTTAAGGTACGGCTTAGGATACGGGTTAGGGTACGGGTGAGGGTACGGCATAGCGTATGGGTTAGGGTTAGGGTTAGGGTTAGGGTACGGCTTAGGATACGGGTTAGGGTACGGGTGAGGGTACGGCATAGCGTATGGGATAGGGTTAGGGTTAGGGTTAGGGTATGGCTTAGGGTACGCGTTAGGGTACGTGTGAGGGTACGGCGTGGGTATGGGTTAGGGTTAGGTCTAGGGTTAGGGTTGGGTTTAGGGTACGGCTTAGGATACATGTTAGGGAACGGCGTAGGGTATGGGTTAGGGTACGGGTGAGGGTACGGGTGAGGGGACTGCGTAGGGTATTGGTTAGGGTTAGGGTACGGCTTAGGATACGGGTTAGGGTATGGGTTAGGGTACGGCGTAGGGTATGGGTTAGGGTTACGGTTAGGGTTAGGGTCAGGGTACAGCTTAGGGTATGGGTTAGGGTACGGGAGAGGGTACGGCATAGGGTAGGGGTTAGGGTTAAGGTTAGGGTTAGGGTATGGCTTAGGATACGGGTTAGGGTACGGGTGAGGGTACGGCATAGCGTATGGGTTAGGTTAGGGTTAGGGTTAGGATTGGGGTACGGCTTAGGATACGGGTGAGGGTACGGCGTGGGTATGGGTTAGGGTTAGGGCTAGGGTTAGGGTTAGGGTTAGGGTACGGCTTAGGATACGCGTTAGCGTACGTGTGAGGGTACGGCGTAGGGTATGGGTTAGGGTTAGGGCTAGGGTTAGGGTTAGGGTTAGGGTATGGCTTAGGGTACGGGTTAGGGTACGAGTGAGGGTAGGGCGTAAGGTATAGTTTAGGGTTAGGGTTAGATTTAGGGTACGGCTTAGGGTACGGTTTAGGGTAAGTGTGAGGGTACGTTGTAGGGTATGGGTTCGGGTTAGGGTTAGGGTTAGGGTACGGCTTAGGGTACGGTTTAGGGTACGGGTGAGGGTAGGGCATAGGGTAGGGGTTAGGGTTAAGGTTAGGGTTAGGGTATGGCTTAGGATACGGGTTAGGGTACGGGTGAGGGTACGGCATAGCGTATGGGTTAGGGTTAGGGTTAGGGTTAGGGTTAGGGTTAGGGTACGGCTTAGGTTACGGTTGAGGGTACGGGTGAGGGTACCGCGTAGGGTATGGGTTAGGGTTAGGTTATGGCTTAGGATAAGGGTTAGGGTACGGGTTAGGGTACGGGTTAGGGTACGGGTGAGGGTACGGCGTAGGGTATAGGTTAGGGTTAGGGTTAGGGTTAGTTTTAGGGTTAGGGATTGGTTTAGGGTACGGGTTAGGATTAGCATACGTGTTAGGGTTAGGGTTTGGGTTAGGGTTAGGGTACGCGTTAGGGTTAGGGTATGGTTTAGGGTTAAGGTACACGTTAGGATTAGGGTATTTATTAAACCTATCCCACTCTCTAGATACCACTTAGCACGTAAATGAATATTATTTGGGGTCCAGCCATGGAGAAGATTTTAGTCACTAGGATAAGATAAAGAATAAACACATTATAAAAAAATCACATTAGGATTTCCTTTTTATCCTGTTCCTTAAAACACTAGTGCTTAGGAAATCTAATGGAGGCAAAAGCAGTCAAGGGTAGTTTAGGGTTAGGGTTAGGGTTAGGGTTAGGTTTAGTGTTAGGGTTAGGGTACGGCTTAGGGTACGAGTTAGTGTACGTGTGAGGGTACGGCGTAGGGTATGGGTTAAGGTTAGGGCTAGGGTTAGGGTTAGGGTACGGCTTAGGGTACGAGTTAGTGTACGAGTGAGGGTAGGGCGTAAGGTATAGTTTAGGGTTAGGGTTAGGGTTAAGGTACGGCTTAGGGTACGGCTTATGGTACGGGTGAGGGTATGGGTGGGGGTACTGCGTAGGGTATTGGTTAGGGTTAGGGTACGTCTTAGGATACGGGTTAGGGTACGGGTTAGGGTACGGCTTAGGGTACGAGATAGGATACGTGTGCGGTTACGGCATAGGGTATCGGATAGATTTAGGGTTAGGGTTAGTGTACGGCTAAGGGTTAGGGTTAGGGTTAGGGTTAGGGTTAGGGTACGTCTTAGGGTACGGGTTAGGGTACGAGTGAGGGTAGGGCGTAAGTTATAGTTTAAGGTTAGGGTTAGGGTTAGGGTACGGCTTAGGGTACAGTTTAGGATAAGTGTGAGGGTACGTTGTAGGGTATGGGTTAGGGTTAGGGTTAGCGTTATGGTTAGGGTTAGGGTACGGCTTAGGGTACGGGTTATGGTACGGGTGAGGGTACGGCGTAGGGGTAGGTTTAGGGTTAGGGTTAGGATTTGTTTTAGGGTTAGGGATTGTTTTAGGGTACGGGTTAGGATGAGCCTACGTGTTAGGGTTAGGGTTTGGGTTAGGGTTAGGGTACGCGTTAGGGTTAGGGTATTGTTTAGGGTTAGGGTACACGTTAGGATTAGGGTATTTATTAAACCTATCCCACTCTCTAGATACCACTTAGCAGGTAAAGGAATATTATTTGGGGTCCAGCCATGGAGAAGATTTTTGTCACTAGAATAAGATAAAGAATATACACATTATAAAAAAATCACATTAGGAATTTCTTTTTAACCTGTTCCTTAAAACACTAGTGCTTAGGAAATCTAATGGAGGCAAAAGCAGTCAAGGGTAGTTTAGGGTTAGGGTTAGGGTTAGGGTTAGTGTTATGGTTAGTGTACGTCTTAGGGTATAGGATAGGGTACGGGTGAGGGTACGGCATAGGGTAGGGATTAGGGTTAGGGATAGGGTTAGGGTTAGGGTTAGGGTACGGCTTAGGGTACGGGTGAGGGTATGGGTGAGTGTACTGCGTAGGGTATTGGTTAGGGTTAGGGTACGGCTTAGGATACGGGTTAGGGTACGGGTTAGGGTACGGCGTAAGGTATGGGTTAGGGTTAGGGTTAGGGTTAGGGTACTGTTTAGGGTACGGGTTAGGGTACGTGTGAGGGTACGGCGTAGGGTATAGGTTAGGGTTAGGGTTAGGGTTAGGGTTAGGGTACGGCTTAGGGTACGGGTTAGTATACGTGTGCGGTTACGGCGTAGGGTATGGGTTAGGTTTAGGGTTAGGGTTAGGGTACGGCTTAGGGTACGCGTTAGTGTACGTGTGAGTGTACGGCGTAGGGTATGGGTTAAGGTTAAGGCTAGGATTAGGGTTAGGGTACGGCTTAGGGTACGGGTTAGGGTACGAGTGAGGGTAGGGCGTAAGGTATAGTTTAGGGTTAGGTTTAGGGTTAGGGTGCGGCTTAGGGTACGGTTTAGGGTAAGTGTGACGGTACGTTGTAGGGTATGGGTTAGGGTTAGGGTTAGGGTACGGCTAAGGGTACGGGTTACGGTACGGGTGAGGGTACGGCGTAGCGTATGGGTTAGGGTTAGGGTTATGGTTAGGGCACGGCTTAGGGTACGGGTTAGGGTACGGGTTACGGTACGGCGTAGGCTATGATTTAGGGTTAGGTTTAGGGTTAGGGTTAGGGTACGGCTTAGGGTAAGGGTTAGGGTATGGGTGAGGGTACTGCGTAGGGTATTGGTTAGGGTTAGTGTACGGCTTAGGATACAAGTTAGGGTACGGCGTAGGGTATGGGATAGGGTACGGGTGATGGTACGGCTTAGGGTAGGGGTTAGGGTTAGGGTTAGGGTTAGGGTTAGGGTTAGGGTACGGCTTAGGGTACGGGTGAGGGTACGGGTGAGGGTACTGCGTAGGGTATTTGTTAGAGTTAGGGTACGGCTTAGGATACGGGATAGGGTACGGGTTAGGGTACGGCGTAGGGTATGGGTTAGGGTTACAGTTAGGGTTAGGGTTAGGGTTAGGGTACAGCTTAGGGTACGGGTTAGGTTACGGGTGAGGGTACGGCATAGGGTAGGGGTTAGGGTTATGTTTAGGGTTAGGGTACGGCTTACGGTACGGGTGAGGGTACGGGTGAGGGTACTGCGTAGGGTATTGGTTAGGGTTAGTGTACGGCTTAGGATACAAGTTACGGTACGGCGTAGGGTATGGGTCAGGGTTAGGGTTAGGGTATGGCTTAAGGTACGGATTAGGGTACGGGTGAGGGTACGGCGTAGCATATGGGTTAGGGTTAGGGTTAGGGTTAGGGTACGGTTTTGGGTACGGGTTAGGATACGTGTGCGGTTACGGCGTAGGGTATCGGTTAGGGTTAGGGTTAGGGTTAGGGTACGGCTTAGGGTACGCATTAGGGTACGTGTGAGGGTACGACGTAGGGTATGGGTTAGGGTTAGGGCTAGGGTTAGGGTTAGTGTTAGGGTACGTCTTAGGGTACGGGTTAGGCTACGAGTGAGGGTAGGGCGTAAGGTATAATTTAAGGTTAGGGTTAGGGTTACGGTACGGCTTAGGGTACGGTTTAGGGTAAGTGTGAGGCTACTTTGTAGGGTATGGGTTAGGTTTAGGGTTAGGGTTAGGGTTAGGGTTAGGGTACGGCTTAGGGTATTTGTTATGGTACAGGTGAGGGTACGGCGTGGTGTAAGTGTTAGGGTTAGGGTTAGGGTTAGGATTTGTTTTAGGGTTAGGGATTGGTTTAGGGTACGGGTTAGTATGAGCGTACGTGTTAGGGTTAGGTTTTGGGTTAGGGTTAGGGTACGCATTAGGGTTAGGTTATGGGTTAGGGTTATGGTACACGTTAGGATTATGGTATTTATTAAACCTATCCCACTCTCTAGATACCACTTAGCACGTAAAGGAACATTATTTGGGGTCCAGCCATGGAGAAGATTTTTGTCATTAGGATAAGATAAAGAATAAACACATTATAAAAAAATCACATTAGGATTTTCTTTTTAACCTGTTCTTTAAAACACTAGTGCTTAAGAAATCTAATGGAGGCAAAAGCAGTCAAGGGTAGTTTAGGGTTAGGGTTAGGGTTAGGGTTAGTGTTAGGGTTAGGGTACGGTTTAGGGTACGGGTGAGGGTACGGGTGAGGGTACTGCGTAGGGTATTCGTTAGCATTAGGGTTAGGGTTAGGGTACGGTTTAGGGTACGGGTTAGGGTACGTGTGACGGTACGGCATAGGGTATAGGTTAGGGTTAGGGTTAGGGTTAGGGTTAGGGTTTGGGTACGCATTAGGGTTAGGGTATGGGTTAGGGTTAGGGTACACGTTAGGATTATGGTATTTATTAAACCTATCCCACAATCTAGATACCACTTAGCACGTAAAGGAATATTATTTGGGGTCCAGCCATGGAGAAGAGTTTTGTCACTAGGATAAGATAAAGAATAAACACATTATAAAAAATCACATTAGGATTTTTTTTTAACCTGTTCCTTAAAACACTAGTGCTTAGGAAATCTACTGGAGGCAAAAGCAGTCAAAGGTAGGTTAGGGTTAGGGTTAGGGTTAGGGTTAGTGTTAGGGTTAGGGTACGGCTTAGGGAATACAATAGGATACGGGTGAGGGTACGGCGTAGGGTATTGGTTAGGGTTAGGGTACGGCTTAGGATACGGATTAGGGTACGGGTTAGGGTACCGCGTAGGGTATGGGTTAGGGTTAGGCTTAGGGTTAGGGTTAGGGTACGGCTTAGGGTATGGGTTAGGGTACGGGTGAGGGTACGGCATAGCGTATGGGTTAGAGTTAGGGTTAGGGTACGGCTTAGGGTACGGGTGAGGGTACTGGTGAGGGTACCGCGTAGGGTATGGGTTAGGGTTAGGTTATGGCTTAGGATAAGGGTTAGGGTACGGGTTAGGGTACGGGTTAGGGTACGTGTGGGGGTACGGCGTAGGGTATGGGTTAGGGTTAGGGCTAGGGTTAGGGTTAGGGTTAGGGTATGGCTTAGGGTACGCGTTAGGGTACGTGTGATGGTACGGCGTAGGGTATGGGTTAGGGGTAGGGCTAGGGTTAGGGTTAGGGTTAGGGTATGGCTTAGGTTACGGTTTAGGGTAAGTGTGAGGGTACGTTGTAGGGTATGTGTTAGGGGTAGGGCTAGGGTTAGGGTTAGGGTTAGGGTACGGCTTAGGGTACGGTTTAGGGTAAGTGTGAGGGCACGTTGTAGGGTATGGGTTAGGGTTAGGTTTAGGGTTAGGGTTAGGGTTAGGGTACGGCTTAGGGTACGGGTGAGGGTATGGGTGAGGGTACTTTGTAGGGTATTGGTTAGGGTTAGGGTTAGGGTTAGGGTTAGGGTTAGGGTTAGGGTACGGCTTAGGGTACAGTTTAGGGTACGGGTGAGGGTACTGCGTAGGGTATTGGTTAGGGTTAGGGTACGGCTTAGGATACATGTTAGGGTACGGCGTAGGGTATGGGTTAGGGTACGGGTGAGGGTACGGGTGAGGGGACTTCGTAGGGTATTGGTTAGTGTTAGTGTATGGCTTAGGATACGGGTTAGGGTATGGGTTAGGGTACGGCTTAGGGTACGGGTGAGGGTACGGGTGAGGGTACTGCGTAGGGTATTGGTTAGGGTTAGGGTACGGCTTAGGATAAGTGTTAGGGTACGGGTTAGGGTACGGCGTAGTGTATGGGTTAGGGTTAGGGTTAGGGTTAGGGTACGGCTTATGGTACGGGTTAGGGTACGGTGAGGGTATGGCGTAGCGTATGGGTTAGGGTTAGGGTTAGGTTTAGGGTACGTCTTATGGTACGGGTTGGGATATGTGTGCGGTTACGGCATAGGGTATGGGTTAGGGTTAGGGTACGGATTAGGGTACGGGTTAGGGTACGAGTGAGGGTAGGGCGTAAGGTATAGTTTACGGTTAGTGTTAGGGTTAAGGTACGGCTTAGGGTACGGTTTAGGGTACGTGTGAGAATACCGCGTAGGTTATGGGATAGGGTTAGGGTTAGGGTTAGGGTACGGCTTAGGGTACGGTTTAGGGTATGGGTGAGGGTACGGCCTAGGGTATGGGTTAGCGTTAGGGTTAGGGTTAGGGATTGGTTTAGGGTACGGGTTAGGATTAGCGTACGTGTTAGGGTTAGGGTTTGGGTTAGGGTACGCTTTAGGGTTAGGGTATGGGTTAGGGTTAGGGTACACGTTAGGATTAGGGTATTTATTAAACCTATCCCACTCTGTAGATACCACTTAGCACGTAAAGGAATATTATTTGGGGTCCAGCCATGGAGAAGATTTTAGTCACTAGGATAAGATAAAGAATAAACACATTATAAAAAAATCACATTAAGATTTTCTTTTTATCCTGTTCCTTAAAACACTAGTGCTTAGGAAATCTAATGGAGGCAAAAGCAGTCAAGGGTAGTTTAGGGTTGGGGTTAGGGTTAGGGTTAGTGTTAGGGATAGGGTACGGCTTAGGGTATGGGATAGGGTACGGGTGAGGGTACGGCGTATGGTAGGGGTTAGGGTTAGGGTTAGAGTCAGGGTTAGGGTACCGCTTAAGGTACGATTGAGGGTACGGGTGAGGGTACTGCGTAGGGTATTGGTTAGGGTTAGGGTACGGCTTAGGATACGGATTAGGGTACGGGTTAGTGTACCGCGTAGGGTATGGGTTAGGGTTAGAGTTAGGGTTAGGGTTAGGGTACGGCTTAGGGTACGTGTTAGGGTACGGGTGAGGGTACGGCGTAGGGTATAGGTTAGGGTTAGGGTTAGGGTTAGGGTACGGCTTAGGATACGGGTTAGGGTACGGGTGAGGGTACGGCATAGCGTATGGGTTAGGGTTAGGGTTAGGGTTAGGGTACGGCTTAGGATACGGGTTAGGGTACGGGTGAGGGTACGGCATAGCGTATGGGATAGGGTTAGGGTTAGGGTTAGGGTATGGCTTAGGGTACGCGTTAGGGTACGTGTGAGGGTACGGCGTGGGTATGGGTTAGGGTTAGGTCTAGGGTTGGGTTGGGTTTAGGGTACGGCTTAGGATACATGTTAGGGAACGGCGTAGGGTATGGGTTAGGGTTAGGGTTAGGGTACGGCTTAAGGTACGGATTAGGGTACGGGTTAGGGTACGGCTTAGGGTACGGGTGAGTTTACGGGTGAGGGTACTGCGTAGGGTATTGGTTAGGGTTAGTGTACGGCTTAGGATACAAGTTAGTGTACGGCGTAGGGTATGGGATAGGGTACGGGTGATGGTACGGCTTAGGGTAGGGGTTAGGGTTAGGGTTAGGGTTAGGGTTAGGGTACGGCTTAGGGTACGGGTGAGGGTACGGGTGAGGGTACTGCGTAGGGTATTGGTTAGAGTTAGGGTACGGCTTAGGATACGGGTTAGGGTACGGGTTAGGGTACGGCGTAGGGTATGGGTTAGGGTTACAGTTAGGGTTAGGGTTAGGGTTAGGGTACAGCTTAGGGTACGGGTTAGGTTACGGGTGAGGGTACGGCATAGGGTAGGGGTTAGGGTTATGTTTAGGGTTAGGGTACGGCTTACGGTACGGGTGAGGGTACGGGTGAGGGTACTGCGTAGGGTATTGGTTAGGGTTAGTGTACGGCTTAGGATACAAGTTACGGTACGGCGTAGGGTATGGGTTAGGGTTAGGGTTAGGGTACGGCTTAAGGTACGGATTAGGGTATGGGTGAGGGTACGGCGTAGGGTATAGGTTAGGGTTAGGGTTAGTGTTAGGGTTCGGCTTAGGATACGGGTTAGAGTACGGGTGAGGGTATGGCGTAGCATATGGGTTAGGGTTAGTGTTAGGGTTAGGGTACGGCTTTGGGTACGGGTTAGGATACGTGTGTGGTTACGGCGTAGGGTATCGGTTAGGGTTAGGGTTAGGGTTAGGGTACGGCTTAGGGTACGCGTTAGGGTACGTGTGAGGGTACGACGTAGGGTATGGGTTAGGGTTAGGGCTAGGGTTAGGGTTAGTGTTAGGGTACGTCTTAGGGTACGGGTTAGGCTACGAGTGAGGGTAGGTCGTAAGGTATAATTTAAGGTTAGGGTTAGGGTTACGGTACGGCTTAGGGTACGGTTTAGGGTAAGTGTGAGGCTACGTTGTAGGGTATGGGTTAGGTTTAGGGTTAGGGTTAGGGTTAGGGTTAGGGTACGGCTTAGGGTATGGGTTATGGTACGGGTGAGGGTACGGCGTAGGGTAAGTGTTAGGGTTAGGGTTAGGGTTAGCATTTGTTTTAGGGTTAGGGATTGGTTTAGGGTACGGGTTAGTATGAGCGTACGTGTTAGGGTTAGGTTTTGGGTTAGGGTTAGGGTACGCATTAGGGTTAGGTTATGGGTTAGGGTTAGGGTACACGTTAGGATTATGGTATTTATTAAACCTATCCCACTCTCTAGATACCACTTAGCACGTAAAGGAATATTATTTGGGGTCCAGCCATGGAGAAGATTTTTCTCACTAGGATAAGATAAAGAATAAACACATTATAAAAAAATCACATTAGGATTTTCTTTTTAACCTATTCCTTAAAACACTAGTGCTTAGGAAATCTAATGGAGGCAAAAGCAGTCAAGGGTAGTTTAGGGTTAGGGTTAGGGTTAGGGTTAGTGTTAGGGGTAGGGTACGGTTTAGGGTACGGGTGAGGGTACGGGTGAAGGTACTGCGTAGGGTATTCGTTAGCATTAGGGTTAGGGTTAGGGTACGGTTTAGGGTACGGGTTAGGGTACGTGTGAGGGTACGGCGTAGGGTATAGGTTAGGGTTAGGGTTAGGGTTAGGGTTAGGGTACGTATTAGGGTTAGGGTATGGGTTAGGGTTAGGGTACACGTTAGGATTAGGGTATTTATTAAACCTATCCCACTCTCTAGATACCACTTAGCACGTAAACGAATATCATTTGGGGTCCAGCAATGGAGAAGATTTTAGTCACTAGGATAAGATAAAGAATAAACACATTATAAAAAAATCACATTAGGATTTACTTTTTAACCTTTTCCTTAAAACACTAGTGCTTAGGAAATCTAATGGAGGCAAAGCAGTCAAGGGTAATTTAGGGTTAGGGTTAGGGTTAGGGTTACGGTACGGCTTAGGGTATGGGATAGGGTACAGGTGAGGGTAAGGCGTAGGGTAGGGGTTAGGGTTAGGGTTAGGGTTAGGGTTAGGTGTAGGGTACGGGTTAGGGTAAGGGTTAGGGTACGAGTGAGTGTAGGGCGTAAGGTATAGTTTACGGTTAGGGTTAGGGTTAAGGTACGGCTTAGGGTACGGGTTAGGGTACGGGTGAGGGTACGGCGTAAGGTATGGGTTAGGGTTAGGGTTAGGGTTAGGGATTGGTTTAGGGTACGGGTTAGGATTAGCGTATGTCTTAGGGTTAGGGTTTGGGTTAGGGTTAGGGTACGTGTTAGGGTTAGGGTATGGGTTAGGGTTAGGGTACACGTTAGGATTAGGGTATTTATTAAACCTATCCCACTCTCTAGATACCACTTAGCACGTAAAGGAATATTATTTGGGGTCCAGCCATGGAGAAGATTTTAGTCACTAGGATAAGATAAAGAATAAGCACATTATAAAAAAATCACATTAGGATTTTCTTTTTAACCTGTTCCTTAAAACACTAGTGCTTAGGAAATCTAATGGAGGCAAAAGCAGTCAAGGGTAGTTTAGGGTTGGGGTTAGGGTTAGGGTTAGGGTTAGGGTACGGCTTAGGGTATGGGATAGGGTACGGGTGAGGCTACGGCGTACGGTAGGGGTCAGGGTTAGGGTTAGGGTTAGAGTTAGGGTATGGCTTAGGGTACGCGTTAGGGTTCGTGTGAGGGTATGGCGTAGGGTATGGGTTAGGGTTAGGGCTAGGGTTAGGGTTAGGGTTAGGTTACGACTTAGTGTACGGGTTAGGGTACTAGTGAGTGTAGGGCGTAAAGTGTAGTTTAGGGTTAGGGTTAGGGTTAGGGTACGGCTTAGGGTAAGGTTTAGTGTAAGTGTGAGGGTACGTTGTAGGGTATGGGTTAGGGATAGTGTTAGGTTTAGGGTACGGCTTAGGGTACGGGTTAGGGTTCGGGTGAGGGTACGGCGTAGGGTATGGGTTACCGTTTGGGTTTGGGTTAGGGTTAGTTTTAGGGTTAGGGATTGTTTTAGTGTATGGTTTAGTATTAGCGTACGTGTTAGGGTTAGGGTTTGTGTTAGGGTTAGGGTACGCGTTAGGGCTAGGGTAGGGGTTAGGGTACACGTTAGGATTAGGGTATTTATTAAACCTACCCCACTCTCTAGATACCACTTAGCACGTAAAGGAATATTATTTGGTGTCCAGCCATGAGAAGATTTTAGTCACTAGGATAAGATAAAGAATAAACACATTATAAAAAAATCACATTAGGATTTTCTTTTTAACCTGTTCCTTAAAACACTAGTGCTTAGGCAATCTAATGGAGACAAAAGCAGTCAAGGGTAGTTTAGGGTTAGGGTTAGGGTTAGGGTTAGGGTTAGGGTTAAGGTACGGGTTAGGGTATGGGATAGGGTACGGGTGAAGGTACGGCGTAGGGTAGGGGTTAGGGTTAGGGTTAGGGTTAGGGTACGGCTTAGGGTACGGGTGAGGGTACTGCGTAGGGTATTGGTTAGGGTTAGGGTACGGCTTAGGATACGGGTTAGGGTACAGATTAGGGTACGGCGTAGGGTATGGGTTAGGGTTAGGGTTAGGGTTAGGGTTAGGGTTAGGGTTAGGGTACGGCTTAGGGTACGGTTTAGGGTACGGGTGAGGGTACGGCGTAAGGTATAGGTTAGGGTTAGGGTTAGGGTTAGGGTACGGCTTAGGATACGGGTTAGGGTACGGGTGAAGGTACGGCGTAGCGTATGGGTTAGGCTTAGGGTTAGGGTTAGGGTACGGCTTAGGGTACGGGTTAGGGTACAGGTTAGGGTACGTCGTAGGGTATGGGTTACAGTTAGGGTTAGGGTTAGGGTTAGGTTTAGGGCACGGCTTAGGGTACGGGTTAGGGTACGGCTGAGGGTACGGCGTAGCGTATGGGTTAGGGTTAGGGTTAGGTTTAAGGTACAGCTTAGGATACGGGTTAGGATACGTGTGCGGTTACGGCGTAGGGTACGGGTTAGTTTTAGGGTTAGGGTTAGGGTACGGCTTAGGGTACGCGTTAGGGTACGTGTGAGGGTACGGCGTAGGGTATGGGTTAGGGGTACGGCTAGGATTAGGGTTAGGGTTAGGGTACGTCTTAGGGTACGGGTTAGGGTACGAGTGAGGGCAGGGCGTAAGGTATAGTTTAGGGTTAGGGTTAGGGTTAGGATACGGCTTAGGGTACGGTTTAGGGTAAGTGTGAGGGTACGTTGTAGGGTATGGGTTCGCGTTAGGGTTAGGGTTAGGGTACGGCTTAGGGTACGGGTTAGGGTACGGGTGAGGGTACTGCGTAGGGTATTGGTTAGGGTTAGGGTACGGCTTAGGATGCAGGTTAGGGTACGGCGTAGGGTATGGGATAGCGTACGGGTGAGGGTACGGCGTAGGGTATTGGTTAGGGTTAGGGTACGGCTTAGGATACGGGTTAGGGTACGGGTTAGGGTACGGCGTAGGGTATGGGTTAGGGTTAGGGTTAGGGTTAGGGTACGGCTTAGGGTACGGGTTAGGGTACGGGTGAGGGTACGGCGTAGGGTATAGGTTAGGGTTAGGATTAGGGTTAGGGTACGGCTTAGGATACGGTTTAGGGTACGGGTGAGGGTACGGCATAGCGTATGGGTTAGGGTTAGGGTTAGGTTTAGGGTTAGGGTACGGCTTAGTGTACGGGTGAAGGTATGGGTGAGGGTAATGCGTAGGGTATTGGTTAGGGTTAGGGTACGGCTTAGGATAAGGGTTAGGGTACGGGTGAGGGTACGGCGTAGGTTATGGGTTAGGGGTAGGGCTAGGGTTAGGGATAGGGTTAGGGTACGGCTTAGGGTACGGGTTAGGGTATGAGTGAGGGTAGGGCGTAAGGTATAGTTTACGGTTAGGGTTAGGGTTAGGTTACAGCTTAGGGTACGGTTTAGGGTAAGTGAGAGGGTACGTTGTAGGGTATGGGTTCGGGTTAGGGTTAGGGTTAGGGTACGGCTTAGGGTACGGGTTAGGGTACGGGTGAGGGTACGGCGTAGGGTATGGGTTAGGGTTAGGGTTAGGGTTAGTTTTAAGGTTAGGGATTGGTTTAAGGTACGGGTTACGATAAGCGTACGTGTTACGGTTAGGGTTTGGGTTAGGGTATGGGTTAGGGTTAGGGTACACGTTAGGATTAGGGTATTTATTAAACCTATCCCACTCTCTAGATACCACTTAGCACGTAAACGAATATTATTTGGGGTCCAGCCATGGAGAAGATTTTAGTCACTAGGATAAGATAAAGAATAAACACATTATAAAAAAATCACATTAGGATTTACTTTTTAACCTATTCCTTAAAACACTAGTGCTTAGGAAATCTAATGGAGGCAAAGCAGTCAAGGGTAATTTAGGGTTAGGGTTAGGGTTAGGGTACGGCTTAGGGTATGGGATAGGGTACAGGTGAGGGTACGGCGTAGGGTAGGGGTTAGGGTTAGGGTTAGGGTTAGGGTTAGGTGTAGGGTACGGGTTAGGGTAAGGGTTAGGGTACGAGTGAGTGTAGGGCGTAAGGTATAGTTTACGGTTAGGGTTAGGGTTAAGGTACGGCTTAGGGTACGGGTTAGGGTACGGGTGAGGGTACGGCGTAAGGTATGGGTTAGGGTTAGGGTTAGGGTTAGGGATTGGTTTAGGGTATGGGTTAGGATTAGCGTATGTCTTAGGGTTAGGGTTTGTGTTAGGGTTAGGGTACGCGTTAGGGCTAGGGTAGGGGTTAGGGTACACGTTAGGATTAGGGTATTTATTAAACCTACCCCACTCTCTAGATACCACTTAGCACGTAAAGGAATATTATTTGGGGTCCAGCCATGGAGAAAATTTTAGTCACTAGGATAAGATAAAGAATAAACACTTTATAAAAAAATCACATTAGGATTTTCTTTTTAACCTGTTTCTTAAAACATTGGTGCTTAGGAAATCTAATGGAGGCAAAAGCAGTCAAGGGTAGTTTAGGGTTAGGGTTAGGCTTAGGGTTAGTGTTAGGGTTAGGATACGGCTTAGGGTATGGGATTGGGTACGGGTGAGGGTACGGCGTAGGGTAGGGGTAACGGTTAGGGATAGGGTTAGGGTTAGGGTTAGGGTACGGCTTAGGGTACGGGTTAGGATACATGTGCGGTTACGGCGTAGGGTATGGGTTAGGGTTAGGGATAGGGTTAGGGTACGGCTTAGGGTACGCGTTAGGGTACGTGTGAGTGCACAGCGTAGGGTATGGGTTAGGGTTAGGGCTAGGGTTTGGGTTAGGGTTAGGGTACGGCTTAGGGTACGGGTTAGGGTACTAGTAAGGGTAGAGTGTAAGGTATAGTTTAGGATTAGGGTTAGGGTTAGGGTACGGCTTAGGATACGGGTTAGGGTACGGGTTAGGGTTAGGGTTAGGGTTAGGATTAGGGTTAGGGTTAGGGTTAGGGTACGGCTTAGGGTACGGGTTAGGGTACGGGTGAGGGTACGGCATAGGTATAGGTTAGGGTTAAGGTTAGGGTTAGGGTACGGCTTAGGATATGGGTTAGGGTATGGGTGAGGGTACGGCATAGCGTATGGGTTAAGGTTAGTGTTAGGGTTAGGGTTAGGGTACGGCTTAGGGTACGGGTGAGGGTATGGGTGAGGGTACTGCGTAGGGTATTGGTTAGGGTTAGGGTACGGCTTAGGATAAGGGTTAGGGTACGGGTTAGGGTACGGCATAGTGGATGGGTTAGGGTTAGGGTTAGGGTTAGGGTACGGCTTAGGGTACGGGTTAGGGTACGGGTGAGGGTCCTGCGTAGGGTATAAGTTAGGGTTAGGGTTAGGGCACGGCTTAGGATACGGTTTAGGGTACGGGTGAGGGTATGGCGTAGCGTATGGGTTAGGGTTAGGTTTAGGGTTAGGGTACGGCTTAGGGTAAGGGTTGGGTTATGTGTGCGGTTACGGCATAGGGTATGGGTTAGGGTTAGGGTACGGCTTAGGGTACGCGTTAGGGTACGTTTGAGAGTACCGCGTAGGGTATGGGATAGGGTTAGGGCTAGGGTTAGGGTTAAGGTTAGGGTACAGCTTAGGGTATGGGTTAGGGTACGAGTGAGGGTAGGGCGTAAGGTATAGTTTCGGGTTAAGGTTAGGGTTAGGTTACGGCTTAGGGTACGGTTTAGGGTACGTGTGAGGGTACGTTGTAGGGTATGGGTTAGGGTTAGGGTTAGGGTTAGGGTTAGTTTTAGGGTTAGGGATTGGTTTAGGGTACGGGTTAGGATTAGCATACGTGTTAGGGTTAGGGTTTGGGTTAGGGTTAGGGTACGCGTTAGGGTTAGGGTATGGGTTAGGGTTAGGGTACACGTTAGGATTAGGGTATTTATTAAACCTATCCCACTCTCTAGATACCACTTAGCACGTAAAGGAATATTATTTGGGGTCCAGCCATGGAGAAGATTTTAGTCACTAGGATAAGATAAAGAATAAACACATTATAAAAAAATCACATTAGGATTTTCTTTTTAACCTGTTCCTTAAAACACTAGTGCTTAGTAAATCTAATGGAGGCAAAAGCAGTCAAGGGTAGTTTAGGGTTAGGGTTAGGGTTAGGGTTAGTGTTAGGGTTAGGGTACGGATTAGGGTATGAAATAGGGTACGGGTGAGGGTACGGCGTAGGGTAGGGATTAGGATTAGGGTTAGGGTTAAGGTTAGGGTTAGGGTTAGGGTTAGGGTTAGGGTTAGGGTACGGCTTAGGGTACGGGTGAGGGTACGGGTGAGGGTTAGGGTTAGGGTTAGGGTTAGTTTTAGGGTTAGGGATTGTTTTAGGGTATGGTTTAGGATTAGCGTACGTCTTAGGGTTAGGGTTTGTGTTAGGGTTAGGGTACGCGTTAGGGCTAGGGTAGGGGTTAGGGTACACGTTAGGATTAGGGTATTTATTAAACCTACCCCACTCTCTAGATACCACTTAGCACGTAAAAGAATATTATTTGGGGTCCAGCCATGAGAATATTTTAGTCACTAGGATAAGATAAAGAATAAACACATTATAAAAAAATCACATTAGGATTTTCTTTTTAACCTGTTCCTTAAAACACGAGTGCTTAGGCAATCTAATGGAGACAAAAGCAGTCCAGGGTAGTTTAGGGTTAGGGATAGGGTTAGGGTTAGGGTTAGGGTTAGGGTATGGGATAGGGTACGGGTGAGGGTACGGCGTAGGGTAGGGGTTAGGGTTAGGGTTAGGGTTAGGGTACGGCTTAGGGTACGGGTGAGGGTACTGCATAGGGTATTGGTTAGGGTTAGGGTACGGCTTAGGATACGGGTTAGGGTAAAGATTAGGGTATGGCGTAGGGTATGGGTTAGGGTTAGTGTTAGGGTTAGGGTTAGGGTTAGGGTTAGGGTACGGCTTAGGGTACGGTTTAGGGTACGGGTGAGGGTACGGCGTAAGGTATAGGTTAGGGTTAGGGTTAGGGTTAGGGTACGGCTTAGGATACGGGTTAGGGTACGGGTGAAGGTACGGCGTAGCGTATGGGTTAGGCTTAGGGTTAGGGTTAGGGTACGGCTTAGGGTACGGGTTAGGGTACGGGTTAGGGTACGTCGTAGGGTATGGGTTAGGGTTAGGGTTAGGGTTAGGGTTAGGGCACGGCTTAGGGTACGGGTTAGGGTACGGTTGAGGGTACGGCGTAGCGTATGGGTTAGGGTTAGGGTTAGGTTTAGGGTACAGCTTAGGATACGGGTTAGGATACGTGTGCGGTTACGGTGTAGGGTACGGGTTATTTTTAGGGTTAGGGTTAGGGTACGGCTTAGGGTACGCGTTAGGGTACGTGTGAGGGTACGGCGTAGGGTATGGTTTACGGGTAGGGCTAGGGTTAGGGTTAGGGTTAGGGTACGTCTTAGGGTACGGGCTAGGGTACGAGTGAGGGCAGGGCGTAAGGTATAGTTTAGGGTTAGGGTTAGGGTTAGGATACGGCTTAGGGTACGGTTGAGGGTAAGTGTGAGGGTACGTTGTAGGGTATGGGTTCGCGTTAGGGTTAGGGTTAGGGTACGGCTTAGGGTACGGGATAGGGTACGGGTGAGGGTACTGCGTAGGGTATTGGTTAGGGTTAGGGTACGGCTTAGGATGCAGGTTAGGGTACGGCGTAGGGTATGGGATAGGGTACGGGTGAGGGTACGGCGTAGGATATTGGTTAGGGTTAGGGTACGGCTTAGGATACGGGTTAGGGTACGGGTTAGGGTACGGCGTAGGGTATGGGTTAGGGTTAGGGTTAGGGTTAGGGTACGGCTTAGGGTACGGGTTAGGGTACGGGTGAGGGTACGGCGTAGGGTATAGGTTAGGGTTAGGATTAGGGTTAGGGTACGGCTTAGGATACGGTTTAGGGTACGGGTGAGGGTACGGCATAGCGTATGGGTTAGGGTTAGGGTTAGGTTTAGGGTTAGGGTACGGCTTAGTGTACGGGTGAAGTTATGGGTGAGGGTAATGCGTAGGTTATTGGTTAGGGTTAGGGTACGGCTTAGGATAAGGGTTAGGGTACGGGTGAGGGTACGGCGTAGGTTATGGGTTAGGGGTAGGGCTAGGGTTAGGGATAGGGTTAGGGTACGGCTTAGGGTACGGGTTAGGGTATGAGTGAGGCTAGGGCGTAAGGTATAGTTTAGGGTTAGGGTTAGGGTTAGGTTACAGCTTAGGGTACGGTTTAGGGTAAGTGAGAGGGTACGTTGTAGGGTATGGGTTCGGGTTAGGGTTAGGGTTAGGGTACGGCTTAGGGTACGGGTTAGGGTACGGGTGAGGGTACGACGTAGGGTATGGGTTAGGGTTAGGGTTAGGGTTAGTTTTAAGGTTAGGGATTGGTTTAAGGTACGGGTTACGATTAGCGTACGTGTTACGGTTAGGGTTTGGGTTAGGGTATGGGTTAGGGTTAGGGTACACGTTAGGATTAGGGTATTTATTAAACCTATCCCACTCTCTAGATACCACTTAGCACATAAACGAATAGTATTTGCGGTCCAGCCATGGAGATTTTAGTCACTAGGA
The DNA here is from genome assembly GCF_028564815.1 of Eubalaena glacialis. NCBI lineage: Eukaryota > Metazoa > Chordata > Mammalia > Artiodactyla > Balaenidae > Eubalaena > Eubalaena glacialis. The sequence continues at coordinate 160,848 of NW_026871429.1, forward strand.
TAAGATAAAGAATAAACACATTATAAAAAAATCACATTAGGATTTACTTTTTAACCTTTTCCTTAAAACACTAGTGCTTAGGAAATCTAATGGAGGCAAAGCAGTCAAGGGTAATTTAGGGTTAGGGTTAGGGTTAGGGTTACGGTACGGCTTAGGGTATGGGATAGGGTACAGGTGAGGGTAAGGCGTAGGGTAGGGGTTAGGGTTAGGGTTAGGGTTAGGGTTAGGTGTAGGGTACGGGTTAGGGTAAGGGTTAGGGTACGAGTGAGTGTAGGGCGTAAGGTATAGTTTACGGTTAGGGTTAGGGTTAAGGTACGGCTTAGGGTACGGGTTAGGGTACGGGTGAGGGTACGGCGTAAGGTATGGGTTAGGGTTAGGGTTAGGGTTAGGGATTGGTTTAGGGTACGGGTTAGGATTAGCGTATGTCTTAGGGTTAGGGTTTGGGTTAGGGTTAGGGTACGTGTTAGGGTTAGGGTATGGGTTAGGGTTAGGGTACACGTTAGGATTAGGGTATTTATTAAACCTATCCCACTCTCTAGATACCACTTAGCACGTAAAGGAATATTATTTGGGGTCCAGCCATGGAGAAGATTTTAGTCACTAGGATAAGATAAAGAATAAGCACATTATAAAAAAATCACATTAGGATTTTCTTTTTAACCTGTTCCTTAAAACACTAGTGCTTAGGAAATCTAATGGAGGCAAAAGCAGTCAACGGTAGTTTAGGGTTGGGGTTAGGGTTAGGGTTAGTGTTAGGGTTAGGGTACGGCTGAGGGTATGGTATAGGGTACGGGTGAGGCTACGGCATACGGTAGGGGTCAGGGTTAGGTTTAGGGTTAGGGTTAGGGTATGGCTTAGGGTACGGTTGAGGGTACGGGTGAGGGTACTGCGTAGGGTATTGGTTAGGGTTAGGGTACGGCTTAGGATACGGGATAGGGTACGGGTGAGGGTACGGCGTAGGGTATGGGTTAGCGTTAGGGTTTGGGTTAGGGTTAGTTTTAGGGTTAGGGATTGGTTTAGGGTATGGTTTAGGATTAGCGTACGTGTTAGGGTTAGGGTTTGTGTTAGGGTTAGGGTACGGCCTAGGGTACGGGTTAGGGTACGGGTGAGAGTACGGCGTAGGGTATGGGTTAGGGTTAGGGTTAGGGTACGGCTTAAGGTACGGATTAGGGTACGGGTTAGGGTACGGCTTAGGGTACGGGTGAGTTTACGGGTGAGGGTACTGCGTAGGGTATTGGTTAGGGTTAGTGTACGGCTTAGGATACAAGTTAGTGTACGGCGTAGGGTATGGGATAGGGTACGGGTGATGGTACGGCTTAGGGTAGGGGTTAGGGTTAGGGTTAGGGTTAGGGTTAGGGTACGGCTTAGGGTACGGGTGAGGGTACGGGTGAGGGTACTGCGTAGGGTATTGGTTAGAGTTAGGGTACGGCTTAGGATACGGGTTAGGGTACGGGTTAGGGTACGGCGTAGGGTATGGGTTAGGGTTACAGTTAGGGTTAGGGTTAGGGTTAGGGTACAGCTTAGGGTACGGGTTAGGTTACGGGTGAGGGTACGGCATAGGGTAGGGGTTAGGGTTATGTTTAGGGTTAGGGTACGGCTTACGGTACGGGTGAGGGTACGGGTGAGGGTACTGCGTAGGGTATTGGTTAGGGTTAGTGTACGGCTTAGGATACAAGTTACGGTACGGCGTAGGGTATGGGTTAGGGTTAGGGTTAGGGTACGGCTTAAGGTACGGATTAGGGTATGGGTGAGGGTACGGCGTAGGGTATAGGTTAGGGTTAGGGTTAGTGTTAGGGTTCGGCTTAGGATACGGGTTAGAGTACGGGTGAGGGTATGGCGTAGCATATGGGTTAGGGTTAGTGTTAGGGTTAGGGTACGGCTTTGGGTACGGGTTAGGATACGTGTGTGGTTACGGCGTAGGGTATCGGTTAGGGTTAGGGTTAGGGTTAGGGTACGGCTTAGGGTACGCGTTAGGGTACGTGTGAGGGTACGACGTAGGGTATGGGTTAGGGTTAGGGCTAGGGTTAGGGTTAGTGTTAGGGTACGTCTTAGGGTACGGGTTAGGCTACGAGTGAGGGTAGGTCGTAAGGTATAATTTAAGGTTAGGGTTAGGGTTACGGTACGGCTTAGGGTACGGTTTAGGGTAAGTGTGAGGCTACGTTGTAGGGTATGGGTTAGGTTTAGGGTTAGGGTTAGGGTTAGGGTTAGGGTACGGCTTAGGGTATGGGTTATGGTACGGGTGAGGGTACGGCGTAGGGTAAGTGTTAGGGTTAGGGTTAGGGTTAGCATTTGTTTTAGGGTTAGGGATTGGTTTAGGGTACGGGTTAGTATGAGCGTACGTGTTAGGGTTAGGTTTTGGGTTAGGGTTAGGGTACGCATTAGGGTTAGGTTATGGGTTAGGGTTAGGGTACACGTTAGGATTATGGTATTTATTAAACCTATCCCACTCTCTAGATACCACTTAGCACGTAAAGGAATATTATTTGGGGTCCAGCCATGGAGAAGATTTTTCTCACTAGGATAAGATAAAGAATAAACACATTATAAAAAAATCACATTAGGATTTTCTTTTTAACCTATTCCTTAAAACACTAGTGCTTAGGAAATCTAATGGAGGCAAAAGCAGTCAAGGGTAGTTTAGGGTTAGGGTTAGGGTTAGGGTTAGTGTTAGGGGTAGGGTACGGTTTAGGGTACGGGTGAGGGTACGGGTGAAGGTACTGCGTAGGGTATTCGTTAGCATTAGGGTTAGGGTTAGGGTACGGTTTAGGGTACGGGTTAGGGTACGTGTGAGGGTACGGCGTAGGGTATAGGTTAGGGTTAGGGTTAGGGTTAGGGTTAGGGTACGTATTAGGGTTAGGGTATGGGTTAGGGTTAGGGTACACGTTAGGATTAGGGTATTTATTAAACCTATCCCACTCTCTAGATACCACTTAGCACGTAAACGAATATCATTTGGGGTCCAGCAATGGAGAAGATTTTAGTCACTAGGATAAGATAAAGAATAAACACATTATAAAAAAATCACATTAGGATTTACTTTTTAACCTTTTCCTTAAAACACTAGTGCTTAGGAAATCTAATGGAGGCAAAGCAGTCAAGGGTAATTTAGGGTTAGGGTTAGGGTTAGGGTTACGGTACGGCTTAGGGTATGGGATAGGGTACAGGTGAGGGTAAGGCGTAGGGTAGGGGTTAGGGTTAGGGTTAGGGTTAGGGTTAGGTGTAGGGTACGGGTTAGGGTAAGGGTTAGGGTACGAGTGAGTGTAGGGCGTAAGGTATAGTTTACGGTTAGGGTTAGGGTTAAGGTACGGCTTAGGGTACGGGTTAGGGTACGGGTGAGGGTACGGCGTAAGGTATGGGTTAGGGTTAGGGTTAGGGTTAGGGATTGGTTTAGGGTACGGGTTAGGATTAGCGTATGTCTTAGGGTTAGGGTTTGGGTTAGGGTTAGGGTACGTGTTAGGGTTAGGGTATGGGTTAGGGTTAGGGTACACGTTAGGATTAGGGTATTTATTAAACCTATCCCACTCTCTAGATACCACTTAGCACGTAAAGGAATATTATTTGGGGTCCAGCCATGGAGAAGATTTTAGTCACTAGGATAAGATAAAGAATAAGCACATTATAAAAAAATCACATTAGGATTTTCTTTTAACCTGTTCCTTAAAACACTAGTGCTTAGGAAATCTAATGGAGGCAAAAGCAGTCAAGGGTAGTTTAGGGTTGGGGTTAGGGTTAGGGTTAGGGTTAGGGTACGGCTTAGGGTATGGGATAGGGTACGGGTGAGGCTACGGCGTACGGTAGGGGTCAGGGTTAGGGTTAGGGTTAGAGTTAGGGTATGGCTTAGGGTACGCGTTAGGGTTCGTGTGAGGGTATGGCGTAGGGTATGGGTTAGGGTTAGGGCTAGGGTTAGGGTTAGGGTTAGGTTACGACTTAGTGTACGGGTTAGGGTACTAGTGAGTGTAGGGCGTAAAGTGTAGTTTAGGGTTAGGGTTAGGGTTAGGGTACGGCTTAGGGTAAGGTTTAGTGTAAGTGTGAGGGTACGTTGTAGGGTATGGGTTAGGGATAGTGTTAGGTTTAGGGTACGGCTTAGGGTACGGGTTAGGGTTCGGGTGAGGGTACGGCGTAGGGTATGGGTTACCGTTTGGGTTTGGGTTAGGGTTAGTTTTAGGGTTAGGGATTGTTTTAGTGTATGGTTTAGTATTAGCGTACGTGTTAGGGTTAGGGTTTGTGTTAGGGTTAGGGTACGCGTTAGGGCTAGGGTAGGGGTTAGGGTACACGTTAGGATTAGGGTATTTATTAAACCTACCCCACTCTCTAGATACCACTTAGCACGTAAAGGAATATTATTTGGTGTCCAGCCATGAGAAGATTTTAGTCACTAGGATAAGATAAAGAATAAACACATTATAAAAAAATCACATTAGGATTTTCTTTTTAACCTGTTCCTTAAAACACTAGTGCTTAGGCAATCTAATGGAGACAAAAGCAGTCAAGGGTAGTTTAGGGTTAGGGTTAGGGTTAGGGTTAGGGTTAGGGTTAAGGTACGGGTTAGGGTATGGGATAGGGTACGGGTGAAGGTACGGCGTAGGGTAGGGGTTAGGGTTAGGGTTAGGGTTAGGGTACGGCTTAGGGTACGGGTGAGGGTACTGCGTAGGGTATTGGTTAGGGTTAGGGTACGGCTTAGGATACGGGTTAGGGTACAGATTAGGGTACGGCGTAGGGTATGGGTTAGGGTTAGGGTTAGGGTTAGGGTTAGGGTTAGGGTTAGGGTACGGCTTAGGGTACGGTTTAGGGTACGGGTGAGGGTACGGCGTAAGGTATAGGTTAGGGTTAGGGTTAGGGTTAGGGTACGGCTTAGGATACGGGTTAGGGTACGGGTGAAGGTACGGCGTAGCGTATGGGTTAGGCTTAGGGTTAGGGTTAGGGTACGGCTTAGGGTACGGGTTAGGGTACAGGTTAGGGTACGTCGTAGGGTATGGGTTACAGTTAGGGTTAGGGTTAGGGTTAGGGTTAGGGCACGGCTTAGGGTACGGGTTAGGGTACGGCTGAGGGTACGGCGTAGCGTATGGGTTAGGGTTAGGGTTAGGTTTAAGGTACAGCTTAGGATACGGGTTAGGATACGTGTGCGGTTACGGCGTAGGGTACGGGTTAGTTTTAGGGTTAGGGTTAGGGTACGGCTTAGGGTACGCGTTAGGGTACGTGTGAGGGTACGGCGTAGGGTATGGGTTAGGGGTACGGCTAGGATTAGGGTTAGGGTTAGGGTACGTCTTAGGGTACGGGTTAGGGTACGAGTGAGGGCAGGGCGTAAGGTATAGTTTAGGGTTAGGGTTAGGGTTAGGATACGGCTTAGGGTACGGTTTAGGGTAAGTGTGAGGGTACGTTGTAGGGTATGGGTTCGCGTTAGGTTAGGGTTAGGGTACGGCTTAGGGTACGGGTTAGGGTACGGGTGAGGGTACTGCGTAGGGTATTGGTTAGGGTTAGGGTACGGCTTAGGATGCAGGTTAGGGTACGGCGTAGGGTATGGGATAGCGTACGGGTGAGGGTACGGCGTAGGGTATTGGTTAGGGTTAGGGTACGGCTTAGGATACGGGTTAGGGTACGGGTTAGGGTACGGCGTAGGGTATGGGTTAGGGTTAGGGTTAGGGTTAGGGTACGGCTTAGGGTACGGGTTAGGGTACGGGTGAGGGTACGGCGTAGGGTATAGGTTAGGGTTAGGATTAGGGTTAGGGTACGGCTTAGGATACGGTTTAGGGTACGGGTGAGGGTACGGCATAGCGTATGGGTTAGGGTTAGGGTTAGGTTTAGGGTTAGGGTACGGCTTAGTGTACGGGTGAAGGTATGGGTGAGGGTAATGCGTAGGGTATTGGTTAGGGTTAGGGTACGGCTTAGGATAAGGGTTAGGGTACGGGTGAGGGTACGGCGTAGGTTATGGGTTAGGGGTAGGGCTAGGGTTAGGGATAGGGTTAGGGTACGGCTTAGGGTACGGGTTAGGGTATGAGTGAGGGTAGGGCGTAAGGTATAGTTTACGGTTAGGGTTAGGGTTAGGTTACAGCTTAGGGTACGGTTTAGGGTAAGTGAGAGGGTACGTTGTAGGGTATGGGTTCGGGTTAGGGTTAGGGTTAGGGTACGGCTTAGGGTACGGGTTAGGGTACGGG